>NC_080572.1:93822648-93975148 GCF_030247185.1 Malaya genurostris | reverse complement strand
ATCGAATCGATGATTCGACTTGATGATTCTCATACTAGGTTGCAATATTTCAAAACCCTTGTGAGGATCATTCACATACATTTTCATAGACACAACTTATACAAATGTTATATGCACATAGTTAGAATAAGCGGCCATAGTAAAATGATTCTATCGCAATTATCAACTGCCCGTATAGAATCGGATCGCGAAACGAGAATAAGCGAATGTTTGCTGCTTTAGAGAGATTCCCCACAGCAGCGTGCTAACCTTTGATTCTCAGACAGGCCATCGAGAGAAATTCGCTCTCGCACTGGTGTCTATTCTATGTTAAATGAGCCATGCCGGTTTTTTTGTTGCTGCGATAATATCCGTCTCTCTTTGATGACACTGATTGTGTGAAGAGTTGCTAGTGAACGTTCTTTGATACGATAAAAGCCATCCTTGATGTAAGCTAGCTCATGCAGCTTCACTTTTTTAACATTCAAATAGTGTCACATTGTGGATTTTTTTTAAGTTTTCTGGTCGTAGAGACGACCGTGTTTGAAGTCAGCAAACCAACGTTTGATTGTTGTTTCTGATGGAGCGGAGTCTCCATAACATTTTCTAAGCTATTTACTTCGCCATCAGGAAGCAGTGTAAAATTAAAACACGAAATTGTTTTTGATGTATTGTTCTGAAAATAAAAGTGTCACGCCCGGGTTGGCGGCTCGACGCATAGGGCGCTGGTCTCACAGGCCAGTTGTCGTATGTCCGAACCCCGACCTGGAAGGATTCTTAGTGTCAGTAGGATCGTAGTATTAGCCATGCAATGATTCTGTACGCTAAGGTTGCTGTCAGAGTGAAAGCGTTACGCGAAGCGTCGAGGCGCGCGTGCGAGCTAGTTGCATTTGATCAAAGCAAACCTGTCTGAGTGAATGCGATGCGAAAACAGTACATCGCATTGAATCGCTTCGCTTTGGTCCGCGTTCCGCACTCACTCTGACATCAACGTAAGAGTCGGTTGAGAAGTCTGTTGAAAAAGAAAGTCCAAATTCCACAAAAGGAATGAAACACCAAAGCTTTGCTTTAGCGTCACTTTTAACACAATAACTCACAAACTTATGAATAGAATATCAATCTTGCTTCCGTATCAATATGTATTATCATAAGGTATTCAAGGTTTGAAACATATGTTTTACAATTGACAATTGTGACAGATATTGTTAAAAACTTGATAGTTTTTAAGTGATATTTAGTGATACTGACTGACGAGAAAACCTTTAATTTGCAACTGGTTTGATCAAAATCAGTCCAACCATAACTTTGATCTATGTCACTTTGTTATGCACACATACACAAACGCGCACACAAAATACCATTCACTCAGTTCGTCGAGCTGAATCCGTTAGAATATGTATTTCGACGATTGAAAAACACCTCATATTCACCGCACATCGCTTCATCCGATTATTTGTTTTAGTCTATGGCGCATGACTTGTCAGATCGGGTATCACGCAGTTCAGTTCGTGTGTTCCATATGCAGGTTAGTTCAATTGGAAAAACAATTTCCCCGGATAGGAGTTAGCTATGAGTCCGAGTCCCGTCTCTGTGATAGGTGCTTCGCGGTTCTAACTTCATAGTTGTATTCGCATGTCATTTTACAATCTGTTCTCCTCATCAGATACGTATCAAATTTATGATTATTATTTCTTTCGTAACATCTAAGATACGGAGCATTTTTATAATTTATAGTACATTGTTATCAAAAATTGTTTTGTCTCTAGGGTCGGTCCACGTTGGAATTTGCTACAGTTGTCTGATCAGTTTTTCACTAGGACATCATGCAACATATGGAATTTATTAGGCGCAAATTTTTACGCTTCATGTTACGCCATTTATCGAACATACAATCATCACAACTTATCACGTTTCATTGGTTTAGAAGCACACTCTTCGTCGGGATGTTATTGACCTTTGTTTCTGACCGTTTGGCGACAAATTTTGAAAAATATGAACACTTACTTAGCATATGTTGTGTTTTTAGTGGTTCTGATCAGGGTTGCTGAAATTCGCCTCACGCAACTCATTGACGTTCATCGCCTGCGAACGATTCAAGAACGGAGACAGCAAAGCATGTAATGCCGGACGAGGCAAAAGCTATGCTCAATATGTGACTGCCTGAGCGACTCGCAAGAGAGAAGAGATCTTGCTTTTTCATGCTTGTTGCTATTCCGCCGTGAGCCATTCTCTACCATTTCAAGAGCAGGTATCATCAGGCACGAGTAGCGCTTACATTGAGTCAATTTTTGACTCACTGCGAGTCAAAATGCCAGCAATCATGAATGCAAGTGTACGAAAAAAATTGAAGACAAAAATTAGCGATGCGATGGAAGCAATTTTTTATTTTGCTTAGTTTAATTGTCTCGTAGATATTGCCCTGATAAAAACTGTGCGTTGAACATCACAAATTAGCTTGGAAAACTTTAAACGTAATATCCAAGGTTGCTGATCCTATCAATGAAACATTACTCGTGAACTATTCTCTTCACCGGCGATGCTCTACCCGTGCGGCGAGCAGTTTGTATATATTCCGTGTCTGCTTTATTCATTCTTTTCTTCCACTCAGAGAATTGAACCGCTTGGCAAAGCAAGCAAGCATCATATATGCACTCTGTTCGCTCGCAGTGAGTTCGTTTCGAAGCGTTTAGGTAGAAAGCTATTCGGTGGTGCTGATGACTCGCGTTGAGTCGAATTTTCTACTCACGGTGATTCGTTCTCTGCGACGTATGGCGGTACAACTGAATGACCGCCCAGGATAAAATTTTATTCCTGTATAAAGCTTATAAGAAAGATGTCGAATCTTTTTGAATTGTCTTCACTGCACATTTCTTCGGTGTTTGCTATACTTTAATCGTGATTTGTAGCGTTAGGGACAACTTTGATACCTACCAGAATATGTTATTGATTAAACATCAAACTGTAAAGGGTTATTAATGGAGCGTTTTTGTGTGTCGTAAATATGTAACTTTCACTCCTATTCCGTAGTTCTATAATAAATTCATTTTGTGTTTCGATCGAGTTCGACTTTTCCAAACAAATTATACCTCATTCGAAATGCCAAATTGGTATTTTTCATTCGGTCGAATGTAGGGTTGTTTATTATGCCTGAGAAGTAATAGTCCCAAGTTTTTGTCAATTATTATTGTTTCTCATGATCGTGAAACTATTTATATACCGATTACAAAGCCATTCGACGATCGTTTCCTTAATAATTATAAACATATGTGATGATTGCTTTTAATTTCATGTTAATCATTCATAATAAACTAATAGTATTTGTATTGACTTCGAGACAAGTTGTGTCGAACCAAGTCAACTACCACAAAAGTTGAGACCAACTTTGATGATAAACACTATCAGTTCGTACAAATACTAGAAGAACCATAAACACCAAATAATTCCGTCACATTCAATATACAGCGCGTTAGAGCTACAATATAATAGAAACTAAAACCGAAATAGAACTTCTATAATTTTGTATAAGGCACTAATTTGGAGGCCAACATAAGATTTTACTGAAGAATGATATTTCTATTATTATCAAAAACAAACAAACTCTCTACAGTTACTTGTTGGAAACTGTGCCATGGATAATCGTGCAATGAAGACCTTCCGCAGTTTCCAATAACGAAATAAATATCTAAAAATCAAGTATCATACAATCAAACACAACAAAATTATCTGTCTCGTGACATTAGTGACGTTAAATAAAGTGGAATTAAATGCATTTTTTTTCTTGATCCTATATTTTCCTACTATCTCCTGATTATGTGATAACAGAATTATATTTCATTTGGACTCTTTGTATGTGATCCTTGAAGTATTCACCTAAAAATTTTTTTGCTCAACACAGTTTTAAGGTAAATAATACAATGAGTAGTTTCTAAACTGAATGTGTGATATTAGTAACAAAAATTCTAAATCGCACTATCTGACAAATCGATAAACCACGCGGATTGTGTTATTTTTCAAATTGAAATCGTTTCCTCTGTAATATGAATATTGTAAAATGTTATGAAATTGAATTTACAATTTCTTCTAGCGGAGGTTCTTTTTTTAAAAAAAAGCTAAACCGATCACTTCGTGAGTCAATTGTAGAACATTTTATTTTCAATACATTTTTGACAGCAATATCAGATTGTAGTCTTAATTTGATTTCAGCTCATCAATTTCTCAACTGATATCACATTACGTTATTATTTTGCTGTTTGCTTTTGGAAGCAAAACTTACGAGGCAATAGTTTTGTGAAACTCCAAAAATGATAATATTAAATGCAAAAATTTAATGAATGCATTAAAATAGGTCTAAGTTAATAAGGCGATACAAAAATGCAAAAGTAAATTTCAATGGAACATCTATTCCTCCAATTTTATGTTGCGTTTTACAAAATGCTTCGACATCCTGTGGCAGTTGGCCGGAACCACAACCGTGATTCTCAATTTAAAAGTCTTAATTTCCTGATCGTAGTACAGTTATTCTAATCGATAATTTGCGTAGATGTATGGTAAAAGATGCTGAATGAGTATTTAGTTAGTAATGACTATTTCTTTGTTAGCCATTCTTCTTAATTGCTTTGATTTTTGCAGAGCAAGCAGTTACATGGCGTCTCAGTAGGTTCAAACGTTGTGGAAAACCCTGCACTTCTATTACTTCTATAAATCAAATCTATGCGAAGAAGCGTTAAATTGTGTTTAATATAATAAAAACATGAGAAAATAAATCATCCCTGGAATTAAAAGATTAGACTTGCCTCTATAATCAATATTCAGAATATATTTTTGTCACTCTATTTGCATTGCATATTGATATTGCGTATTGGACTTGATCATTTATAATCATATGTGATTTTAAAAAATATCACTGTAGATATTTCAGTCCATTTTCAAAATCATAAATAAAATAAATATCAAACCAACCCGAAAGAGAATCAAAAGTGTTGCTACAGTTATATGTGGAAAATAATTCCTTTTATTTTATTTCTTATATAAGCCATATAAACTGCAAAATTTTCACTTTACAAAAGTGATTGCCCTCAGGTGATTCAATTCCAGCTTTTTTAAAATCTATCTGCCATTACTTGCCGCAAAATTTCAACAGCACGGAGTACGAACGTGAGAATAGTATTCGGTGAAATCTGAATAAACTGTTTCATTAGTTTTATTGCAGTAGGAAGTACATTATATGTACATTAGTATACGATTTTAAACGACGTTTTGAAGTAGACTATCAGTTTTATTTATCAGTTTAATTTTTATCCAACCCAATCGTTTCGCCATCTTCCAATAATAAGTAATGATATTACGTTTAAAGTTTTCCAAGCTAATTTGTGATGTTCAACGCACACTTTTTATCAGGGCAATATCTACGAGACAATTAAACTAAGCAAAATAAAAAATTGCTTCCATCGCATCGCTAATTTTTGTCTTCAATTTTTTTCGTACACTTGCATTCATGATTGCTGGCATTTTGACTCGCAGTGAGTCAAAAATTGACTCAATGTAAGCGCTACTCGTGCCTGATGATACCTGCTCTTGAAATGGTAGAGAATGGCTCACGGCGGAATAGCAACAAGCATGAAAAGCAAGATCTCTTCTCTCTTGCGAGTCGCTCAGGCAGTCACATATTGAGCATAGCTTTTGCCTCGTCCGGCATTACATGCTTTGCTGTCTCCGTTCTTGAATCGTTCGCAGGCGATGAACGTTAATGAGTTGCGTGAGGCGAATTTCAGCAACCCTGGTAATATCATTACTTATTATTGGAAGATGGCGAAACGATTAAGTTGGATAAAAATTAAACTGATAAATAAAACTGATAGTCCACTTCAAAACGTCGTTTAAAATCGTATACTAATGTACATATAATGTACTTCCTACTGCAATAAAACTAATGAAACAGTTGATTCAGATTTCACCGAATACTATTCTCACGTTCGTACTCCGTGCTGTTGAAATTTTGCGGCAAGTAATGGCAGATAGATTTTAAAAAAGCTGGAGTTGAATCACCTGAGGGCAGTCACTTTTGTAAAGTGAAAATTTTGCAGTTTATATGGCTTATATAAGAAATAAAATAAAAGGAATTATTTTCCACATATAACTGTAGCAACACTTTTGATTCTCTTTCGGGTTGGTTTGATATTTATTTTATTTATGATTTTGAAAATGGACTGAAATATCTACAGTGATATTTTTTAAAATCACATATGATTATGAATGATCAAGTCCAATACGCAATATCAATATGCAATGCAAATAGAGTGACAAAAATATATTCTGAATATTGATTATAGAGGCAAGTCTAATCTTTTAATTCCAGGGATGATTTATTTTCTCATGTTTTTATTATATTAAACACAATTTAACGCTTCTTCGCATAGATTTGATTTATAGAAGTAATAGGAGTGCAGGGTTTTCCACAACGTTTGAACCTACAGAGACACCATGTAACTGCTTGCTCTGCAAAAATCAAAGCAATTAAGAAGAATGGCTAACAAAGAAATAGTCATTACTAACTAAATACTCATTCAGCATCTTTTACCATACATCTACGCAAATTATCGATTAGAATAACTGTACTACGATCAGGAAATTAAGACTTTTAAATTGAGAATCACGGTTGTGGTTCCGGCCAACTGCCACAGGATGTCGAAGCATTTTGTAAAACGCAACATAAAATTGGAGGAATAGATGTTCCATTGAAATTTACTTTTGCATTTTTGTATCGCCTTATTAACTTAGACCTATTTTAATGCATTCATTAAATTTTTGCATTTAATATTATCATTTTTGGAGTTTCACAAAACTATTGCCTCGTAAGTTTTGCTTCCAAAAGCAAACAGCAAAATAATAACGTAATGTGATATCAGTTGAGAAATTGATGAGCTGAAATCAAATTAAGATTACAATCTGATATTGCTGTCAAAAATGTATTGAAAATAAAATGTTCTACAATTGACTCACGAAGTGATCGGTTTAGCTTTTTTTTTAAAAAAGAACCTCCGCTAGAAGAAATTGTAAATTCAATTTCATAACATTTTACAATATTCATATTACAGAGGAAACGATTTCAATTTGAAAAATAACACAATCCGCGTGGTTTATCGATTTGTCAGATAGTGCGATTTAGAATTTTTGTTACTAATATCACACATTCAGTTTAGAAACTACTCATTGTATTATTTACCTTAAAACTGTGTTGAGCAAAAAAATTTTTAGGTGAATACTTCAAGGATCACATACAAAGAGTCCAAATGAAATATAATTCTGTTATCACATAATCAGGAGATAGTAGGAAAATATAGGATCAAGAAAAAAAATGCATTTAATTCCACTTTATTTAACGTCACTAATGTCACGAGACAGATAATTTTGTTGTGTTTGATTGTATGATACTTGATTTTTAGATATTTATTTCGTTATTGGAAACTGCGGAAGGTCTTCATTGCACGATTATCCATGGCACAGTTTCCAACAAGTAACTGTAGAGAGTTTGTTTGTTTTTGATAATAATAGAAATATCATTCTTCAGTAAAATCTTATGTTGGCCTCCAAATTAGTGCCTTATACAAAATTATAGAAGTTCTATTTCGGTTTTAGTTTCTATTATATTGTAGCTCTAACGCGCTGTATATTGAATGTGACGGAATTATTTGGTGTTTATGGTTCTTCTAGTATTTGTACGAACTGATAGTGTTTATCATCAAAGTTGGTCTCAACTTTTGTGGTAGTTGACTTGGTTCGACACAACTTGTCTCGAAGTCAATACAAATACTATTAGTTTATTATGAATGATTAACATGAAATTAAAAGCAATCATCACATATGTTTATAACTATTAAGGAAACGATCGTCGAATGGCTTTGTAATCGGTATATAAATAGTTTCACGATCATGAGAAACAATAATAATTGACAAAAACTTGGGACTATTACTTCTCAGGCATAATAAACAACCCTACATTCGACCGAATGAAAAATACCAATTTGGCATTTCGAATGAGGTATAATTTGTTTGGAAAAGTCGAACTCGATCGAAACACAAAATGAATTTATTATAGAACTACGGAATAGGAGTGAAAGTTACATATTTACGACACACAAAAACGCTCCATTAATAACCCTTTACAGTTTGATGATTAATCAATAACATATTCTGGCAGGTATCAAAGTTGTCCCTAATGCTACAAATCACGGTTGAAGTATAGCAAACACCGAAGAAATGTGCAGTGAAGACAATTCAAAAAGATTCGACATCTTTCTTATAAGCTTTATACAGGAATAAAATTTTATCCTGGGCGGTCATTCAGTTGTACCGCCATACGTCGCAGAGAACGAATCACCGTGAGTAGAAAATTCGACTCAACGCGAGTCATCAGCACCACCGAATAGCTTTCTACCTAAATGCTTCGAAACGAACTCACTGCGAGCGAACAGAGTGCATATATGATGCTTGCTTGCTTTGCCAAGCGGTTCAATTTTCTGAGTGGAAGGAAAGAATGAATAAAGCAGACACGGAATATATACAAACTGCTCGCCGCACGGGTAGAGCATCACCGGTGAAGAGAATAGTTCACGAGTAATGTTTCATTGATAGGATCAGCAACCTTGGTTCTGATTTCAACTGATTTCATTCAATTACGAACATTAAATCACCGGCCTTCTCCCGTCAATGAAAAAAAAGAGAGTGAGTAATGTCAGAGACATAACCGGATGACGTGAATACGAATAAAAGAAACGTTCGGTACTAAACTCTGTCGAGTGCAATGCCAAAAAAGCTGTTGAAGCTGGGCTCACCACATTATTGGTTATTGGTAATCCTACCGTATTACTAGACCTGGACCTTGAACTGGATCCGTAGTGTGGAAAGTCCAGATCCGGTTCTAGGTTCAGAATTTGGATTTCGAGCTTCTAGGTCCAGGATCTGAATCAGAAAAAGGATAGGGTCAAGTCCACGACCAGAATCGAGACAGTAATATATCATATCTAGCTTCATTTCCAGTTGCAAGTACAAGTTCAAGTCAAAATCTATAATCGGAATTTGCGTCAGACCCTGAATACAGAATTAACAACCTATTCTGAAACAAAATTTTCAACTAATTTCTGGTACTGAATTTTGGGCCTGTATTCTAAATCTGAATTTTTTAGCTGAACTCCGAATTGGAACTCAGAAACTAACTCCTGGATATGAATTCAGGACCTGGATTTTGTAGCTGAGTTCGAGAACATGAATTCTGGCACTGAATAATAGAGATGAAATTTTAAACTGAATTTTAGAACTGTATTTAAAACTTCATTATTTTCGGTTCTGGATTAGGGAACTGAATTCTGAATATAAATTTTAGAAAACTGTAAAACGGTTGTCTCAGTCTTATAATACAAACGAATGTTGTTTACTGTCCGACGTTTCGACCTTTGATGTAGGCCTTTTTCAAGGAAAATAATGTCTATCGTTTATAGTCAAAATATGTCGATGTCTGACGCTACGTTGTCTGGTCAATTTTCGAACATGCTTTAAGATATATTGACTGGATAACAAATATTTTGTTTGCATAAATTAGGTAAAGTGTACACTGTAATTCGGGAACGCGGGGGTGTTCAAAATCGTCGCGTCGGCTTTCTCATCCCTCATTCAGCAAAGAGCTTCAATGAGCATGATTCTTAAAATTAAACAAATCAATTATTTTGAGTTACTTATGGTTATCTCATAGCAAGCAAAGTCTTGGCATAACATTCCTTTTGTGAAATTTGAACTTTCTGTTTCAATAGACTTCGCAACCGATTCATAGCGCAAAGATTCATTGCATGGCTAGTTCTAGGATCCTACTGACACTAAAAATTCTTTCCAGGTCGGGGCTTGAACATACGACAACTGGTTTGTAAAAGGCCAGCGCTCTATGCATTCAACCACCAACCCGAGCCAAAAATCAACTGTTATCTCATACTACTGATTATTTTATCATAAATTTCTGGTTGTACTTCTGATGGCATGAATAAAAAATGGTTGCGGTTATGTTGAGTACAATGTGAGATATTTGCAATCAAGAGCTTATCAATCTTCCACAATGCTAATTATAGAATGTTGCCCCATATTAAAGTAAGACCTGTTCACGTCAAAAAATAACAACAACCGATAACTAGTAAATATAGTACAATTAAATGTACCAAGATCTCTTTATACACCCACACTGGAAATGGAATGATTATCAATCCATTCCAGGTCCGCTATTTCAAGTAACAAAATAATGTCACGTAATGGCTTATTAAGACGTAAAGCCGTATTGAACTAGTTTTAGTTTAAGTTAACAGTATCTAACGAGGAAACAGTATCAGATTGAAAAAATGCCATCTGAATGCAACTATGTGATAAAAACCGCGAAAATGTTACCGCAGAGATCGAACTCTAACTCGTTGCTAGCTCCCAACCGGGAAATTGTTTTGCCAATTAAACTTTCCTGTATATGAAAACACATGAAGAGAAAGTCCAAATGACTAGAGGAACCAAGCATGCTTCGCTTTACTTGGCCACCACAGCATTCCATTATAGTCATATCTCTATGGAAACACAGTCAACGGAAAACAAACACACACCGCATCACAAGTCTATCCTCGCTATTCCGCTTTGCCGCAAGTCACTGACTTGAGATTTTGTTTGTCTTTTGCTGCCTATGGGGTTCATCAGCGTCATTATCTTTTTGATGATCTCAGCCGATATGTGGTACAGGGTGATTTTTTAAGAGCTTGAGAACTTTTTTAAACAATAAAACGCATAAAATTTGCAAAATCTCATCGGTTCTTTATTTTAAACGTTAGATTGGTACATGACATTTACTTTTTGAAGATAATTTCATTTAAATGTTGACCGCGGCTGCGTCTTAGGTGGTCCATTCGGAAAGTCCAATTTTGGGCAACTTTTTCGAGCATTTCGGCCGGAATAGCCCGAATTTCTTCGGAAATGTTGTCTTCCAAAGCTGGAATAGTTACTGGCTTATTTCTGTAGACTTTAGACTTGACGTAGCCCCACAAAAAATAGTCTAAAGGCGTCAAATCGCATGATCTTGGTGGTCAACTTACCGGTCCATTTCTTGAGATGAATTGTTCTCCGAAGTTTTCCCTCAAAATGGCCATAGAATCGCGAGCTGTGTGGCATGTAGCGCCATCTTGTTGAAACCACATGTCAACCAAGTTCAGTTCTTCCATTTTTGGCAACAAAAAGTTTGTTAGCATCGAACGATAGCGATCGCCATTCACTGTAACGTTGCGTCCAACAGCATCTTTGAAAAAATACGGTCCAATGATTCCACCAGCGTACAAACCACACCAAACAGTGCATTTTTCGGGATGCATGGGCAGTTCTTGAACGGCTTCTGGTTGCTCTTCACTCCAAATGCGGCAATTTTGCTTATTTACGTAGCCATTCAACCAGAAATGAGCCTCATCGCTGAACAAAATTTGTCGATAAAAAAGCGGATTTTCCGAATGGACCACCTAAGACGCAGCCGCGGTCAACATTTAAATCAAATTATCTTCAAAAAGTAAATGTCATGTACCAATCTAACGTTTAAAATAAAGAACCGATGAGATTTTGCAAATTTTATGCGTTTTATTGTTTAAAAAAGTTCTCAAGCTCTTAAAAAATCACCCTGTAGTAGCAATGACGATTATGATCTCGAATATAATATATTGAAGATAAATCAAACTTTCGATTGACTTTCAACGATATGTTTTAGTCTCGTTAAAATGTAGCACCGTCTTGAACTAGTTTTAAATTTAATCAGTATCTAACGGGGAAAACAGATTTTTTGATACAATATTAGTTAACATATTTGATAAATTTTCTGGGGTCCAAGTAATCGAAGATTGCAAATTGCGTGCTGCGTAATTAGATCACATTCTCTACCAAGACAATTTCAGATTTTGAATCTACCTTAATAGCATCAGATCTTTCCCGTGACATTTTTAGATGAAATTACTCGCTCAGTAGTACCAACTAGTGTGGAACTAATTCACACATTGTTTTCTATTTTTGAAAAAGCCGCATGGGAATTATTAATAATATATTTTTAAACGCTTCATGCTAAGCGCGACTTTATTATGAAAGGTGTAATTGTATGTGGTTTTCCTCAGGGTGGGACTGTCCGCGTATTCGAATTTCAATTTTGTGGTTTCCTGTTTTTAAACGAATGCTGTACGAATTGTTCGTACCAAACTACCTACCTGATTCGATGTTTTCCTGAATATGTTTTTCCCGGGAGCGTGCTCTCCGTGTCATAACACTGACAGCCTCCATGTCCTGGCGAACCACAATGTAATCGATTCTCGGCTCGTTAAAACATATTCCGCAACACAAAAACAACAACAACAACACGTGATTGCACCTGTTATCAGGATGGTTTCCAAAACTCCCACTGGTTGCAATGTTCGCACTTACTCTCGCCTAAAATATTTCATTATCACTTTTTGTTCACTCAACGTTATATACACTTTCAAGAAACGCCACAATGTTGACATGTGACACTATCTCATCATTTTCGCGTTGATCGGATCTGGTTGGAGTGCACCCGTTCTTCGCATCACTCACTGACGTTGGGCGGATAGAAATGGATTCTGAAATGAAAAATATATGAAATTCATTATTTCCCGTTCAGACAGAGTAATCGGTGCTTATTCGTTTCTCTGCATGAATAAAATGCAATTAATTTATACAGCACACACCGTTCCGAGTCGAAGGTGAGCAGTCGGCTCAGCTCTCAGTAGTTTCGTTTAACTAGTATTAAAGCATGATATAGGATGCTTCTGCTTTTTGCCTTTCTCTATAGAAAGGTATTAGAATTGCTGGAAAAACCGACATTCGAACGGAGCCTCGGATATCCCATAGTTTTATATACCATTCGACTCAGTTCGACGAGATCGGAAAATGTTTGTGTGTGTGTGTGTTTCGAAGATATTTATACGCGCTCAATTTTCTCAAAGATGGCTGAACCGATTTTAACAAACTTGGGTTCATTTGAAAGCTACTGGCCATTGATCAGGTTCAAAGATCAAATGGCTGTGACTTTTGGTTCCGGATATATGATTGTATAAGTGACGTAACCGACAAAACGCATTGTGTTTTAACGCGCTCAATTTTCTCAGAGATGGTTGAACCGACTTTAACAAACTTATGCTCGTTTGAAAGCTACTATCGGACCATTGATCAAGTTCGAAGACCAAATGGCTGTGACTTTTGGTTCCGGAGATATAATGGTATAAGTGACGTAACCGACAAAACACGTTGATTTTTACTACTCTAATGTATATAAGGGTGCCAATATTTTGGGATCACCTCTAATTTCGTAAAGCGCTACTGTTCAGATGTTTAAGCATCTCGAAAAAAGTCCTCATGCAAAATTTGAGCTAAACCGGACATGGGTAAGGGATGCTGCCCAGCGGTTAAAGTTTGAAAATTTTTGATCTTGAAAAAGCACCATAGGGGGGAGTACATGAAATTTCCTGTCTGTCGTCTTTCTGAGAATTTTGATATTTTTTCTAAGTCCCAAAAAGTCGATTTAAAAAAAAAAACAAAATTTTCGAGATGACACTAAATCTCAACGTTTCATGCAATTCTAAGACTTTTATCAACAATTAGAAAGTTTATCGGAAAAAATATGCAATAAAATAAATTTTTTATTTAAAATTTGTTATTAGAATTAACAAAGACTATTTCAAAACCTTAGTCCCTTGATTATAAATAGTAATTAAATAAAAGGGTGTGTTTCTACAGATCAGAAGCAATGAAGCAATACATTTGCTAAATTATCCCTTGGATGTAGCTCGAGATATTTCGGTACGAAATTCGTAGAACTCAGTTTCCTGTGGAATAAGTTCCTGTGAACAATTTTACACTTACAAGAACAGTAAATTTGAACAATATATTCCAATTAGAAAATTTCGCAGTATTCGGTAATTTTTTACCGAATTTTCAACAGCTGAACGTTCGGTAATTGAATTGATTACCGATCGTTCGGTAATTGCTGAACTGTCAAACAACTACCGTAAACTGTAAACCGAATGGATCTAACAGATTGTTCGGTAATTTTTGTTTGTTTGATTTTTGGATTTCAAAAAACAACACATATTCACAAAACGAATGGAGAAAATGGTTTTATTCCACGAGAAATTAAAAAAGTGTCAGATGTTCCGACTGTCCGGAATTATGAGCGCCTTCCAAAACACTGCACAATCCGTCGAGTTCAACAAAAATTACCCTTGAACGATTTGTGTTGGCAGCAAGTGGACAAGTGATACAAAATTATTGTCTGCCTATAAGTAAACAAAAAGCTGTTAGTGGCTCTAATGTCTTAAAAACTTTTATCACCTGTACCTCAATCCATTAGATGAACCCTTCAACATTTTTTTCGTTTGGTTAATAAAAAGACACTCACTGAATATTTTAATAACTGTTTGACAGTTAGTTTCATGACAATCAGTTTTCACAGAAGTTCGGTTATTGGAAGATAACTTTACCAAACGGACAGTACGATTTTTACCGTTTTCGGCGACTATTCAGGTTTACCGTATCAATTGTATATCTAATACAGATTCCGTAATGAAAATTTAATTGTTGTAAAATAAAACCCATGTACCGAAATATCGGTTGTTTCTGTAAATTACCGAAAGATCTCGTCAAAAATATTACCGAACAAAGGAATTAAATCTTAGTGTGTATAAGGCATGTTCGCAACAAAACATGGACCCTTCTAAGTACGTATATCTCTGGTACACCCAAACCTCCGTTTACGAACACTTACCTCTTTTTACGTAACTCTTTTTAGGAATCAAATCCCAAATAACGTAAACTTTTTTTAAGAACCTACTTCGTAAAAAGAGGTTTTGGCATACATCGAAAGCGATTTCCGACTCATTTATATCCATGGAAACTACCACAATGTGGGTATTTTTGGAACGGGTTTAAAGAGTAGATTCCAAAAAATGATGTTTGAGGTATTTTGGAAATCCAAGATGGCGACTTCCGATTGATTGATATTCCTCGAAAACCCTTACAATATGGGTATTTTCGGAACGGAATTGATGAGTAGATGTCGGAAACGATGTTTGAGGTGGTTCTGAAATTTCCGAAACATATTGGACTCCAATAAACGATGTTTGAGCTCGTTTCAAAATTCAATGATGTGACTTCCGGTATAGTGTTTTCAAGGAATAACAAGTGCAAGGAATACGGCAAAAACTTTCAAAAAAATACTAATAAACCGGAAGTTACTGTTTTGCATTTCAAAACCACCTCAAATATCGTTTCCGACGTCTACATTTCAATCTCGTTCCAAAAGTACCCATATTGTAGGGGGTTTCGAGGAATATCATCAAACCCGAAGTCGTCAAATTGGATTTCAGAACCACCTCAAACATCGTTTTCTGACATTTACTCATCAATTCCGTTCCGAAGATACCCATATCGTTAGGAGTTTTAAGTAATCTCAATAAACTGGAATCCGCCGTCTTGAATTTTGAAACGAGCCCAAGCATCATTTTCTTGCACTTACTCTTCACATCCGTTCCGAAAATAGCCATATGATGCGCGGTTTCCACATTCATCACCCAAAACTTTTTTAAGGAGTAAATTCCAAATAACGTAAACTTTTTTTTCAGTTCGTGCTCGCATCTCACCCGACACAGTCGAAAATCGTTTACGGTCGAAACAACAGAAACAAAGACAATACGCCAGTTAACAATAGAGTGTACGGAATGGTCAAATACGATTTAACAAAGCCTGAAACTTGGCCTTCAAGACCAAATTCAATTTGTATTGATTTCAAGCGTTGCAAAGTTAGACCAGCAGCAAATGAAATTGAAATCTTATTTAAAGAACGAATGCATCTAGACGCTAATAATATAAGTGAGATTCAATTCAACAAGGCGTCTAACTATGTGTACATTATGTTTAAACGTGATAGCGATGCAATTGCATTCGCTTCGGTTAACGAGGTGCACAGTGTTGAATGTGACAACATTAAATACAAAATCCCTGTGCACATGGTGGACAATGCCATACAAGTACGCGTGCATGACCTTCCCCCGCAGTCCAGCGATGAGTATGTTCGGGAAAGTATGTCGCAGTACGGTGAAGTTCTTTCCATCGAAAGGGAAGTGTGGCGGATTTTTTCCCCGGCATCCGGAATGGCGTGCGAGTTGTGCTTATGCAACTACGTAAGGCAATTCCATCTTACATCATTTGTGGTCAAGGTGGGGCACGTCCATGTAAAACGTTGATTATCTATGAAAATCAGCTGGTTACATGTCAGTTTTGTGAACAACCTGCACACTACGGTAAACCTTGCACTGAAACTGCGAAAAAGACATCTTCAACCAAAGACAAGGTCAACCGTTCAACAACGAAAACTGAGTGAAAACAACGAAAACTAGTGAGCGCAGTACTTATGTTTCACCATCAAACCAACCAGTAACTGCAACCAATGTACACCAAGGCGCATCTAAAGCAACTAGCAACGAGCTCAAGACTACGAACAACAAGGAAAACGAAACAAAGACGGACACCAACAACAATACAACCGAGACGAGCCACGAACCAAGTGCCCTTCAACCATCGCAGGAGGGAAATGGAAGTCCTTCTCCTCCTAGAAAAAGAGTGACAACGAGATCCACTTCGAAAAATTCTCTATTTAAAAAATCGGATAATTCGGCCACTTAAAGCTTGTACGCAAATAGGTCTGAATAAAAATATCTTAAAAAAACGTTAACTTTTTTCACGAACCAAATCCCAAATAACGTGAACTTTTTTTTACGTACTACCTCTTTTTTCGAACCTCCGTTTAGTTCGTAAATGGAGGTTTCGGTGTAATATTTCATCAACGCGTGAAAAAATTCGAAGATTGATGAACATATGTCCGTTCGTTATGTAAAACCAATTTTTGTTTTTAGATCCGATACAAAAGGCAGGCTAGGAGCAGAGTTGCAAATTGTCAGACATGTCAAATGACCTTGACAGACTGACTAAAATCATCCTCAACTGTAATCGGTACAGTCAAAGTGTCTGTCAAATGAGATACTCGATAGTTCAATGACCAAGTAGAAGTATACTCAGTCAAAGACAGGTGACGCATTTTGTTCTCTCTCTCATTCTCCTATTCCCTGTTGAAGTAAAAAAATACCATGAGAGTACTAACATAAATATAAATTGATAAAGTTCATTGTTCTTTGTAAAAAGTCATCGGATCTCGGTGTTTATTGGTGTACATGAATTTAATTCAATGTTTATGCTGCTTGATTAATATTTAGTCACATCGCAATCAATCATTGACAGGAGAAATGAAGATAATATCAATCGCATCGGCAATCAATGAGTGTCCTGGTGAGTATAATATCAAGAGAATTTAAGTTATGACAGATCGGCTCTCAGACATTCAATATATGATGATTGGTAGAGCCTGGTTGGCAGCAGTCCAGTGACATAAACTTTCCAATCTTCGTCGTGCAAAGTTGCTAGTTGATAGTGACATTTAGCAGCTCTGGCTAGGAGCAGAACTCAGAAATCACCAGAAGGATGCGAAGGCGAAGCAAACATTTCAGCAGAGACCAGTTCTTTCGGTTCAACTGTCACCAATTTTCGTGCAAGCACCGGCAAGGTATGAAGTCGTTCAAGGACGATGAAAGTTATGTGCTTGAAGACTTCAAACAACTTTCCGGAATTTCTATATATACTGCCATGTAACAGAGCTGCGTAAAGGAGCATTTTAGGACGAAGAAAATTTCCCAGAAAATATTTGGTTTGGCAAGCTATATGCAGGTGTGGTCGTGTAACTCAAAGCTTAATCGCCACCGGAACAATAAAAACCTGTTTTTTGTCATCCTTAAGAAAACGAAGTGGGTTCACTATTATATGCTCCTTCGGCACAGGAACCCGAAAACCGGTACAACATTTTTTACGTTTTTTGTTTCGCCGGTTTAAGTGACGGTGTACAACATTGAACACACTTTACCCTATAACTCCGGAACCGGAAGTCGGATCCGGATGAAATTCAGGAATTTTGTATGGGACCGTGAGACCTTTCATTACATTTCATCATCTAAGTTTGTCAAAATCGGTTCAGCCATCTCCGAGAAAACCTATTGAGATTATCTGATACACACACACAGACATTGCTCAGCTCGATGAACTGAGTCGAACGGTATATGACACTTTTTACTAGTCGGTTTTTCAAGTGAGTGCATAACCTTTCTATATGAGAAAGGCAAAAAGGAAATACGAGGTCTGTTTAAAAAGTTCCCGGAATTTTTTTAATTGCGCGCGTCTGGAGAGTCCGGTGATCAAAATTTTTTTTTATTGTGTTGGTACATATGTCCCTAATGTATGGTGAAATTTTCAACTGTATTCATTGTTTACATTCTGTCTTGTAGCGGCTAGTGTAGACGTGTTTTTGAGCTCGGCGATTTTTGTTAGTTTAAACAATGGAAGAATTGAAGAGTCAAAGAATTTGTATTGAATTTTGCGTGAAAAATGAAATAAAGTGTAACCAAGCGTGCGAAATGTTACAGAGAGCCTACGGTGAGTCTGCTATGAAAAAAACAAGTGTTTACGAGTGGTATAAGCGTTTCCAAGATGGCCGCGAAGACGTTGAAGACGACGAACGCTCCGGTCGACCCAGCACGTCAATAATCGATGAAAATGTGGGAAAAGTGGAAAAAATGATTATGGATGATCGCCGAATCACTATTAGAGGAGTTGCTGATGAAGTTGGCATATCAGTTGGCTCATGCCATCATATTTTTCCAAATGTTTTAGGCATGAAACGAGCGGCAGCAAAATTCGTTCCAAAATTGCTGAATTTTGATCGTGATTTTTTGGCTAAAAACAAGACTTTAATCATGCCCCAACCTCCTTATTCACCAGATATCGCTCCGTGTGATTTTTTCCTGTTCCCAAAGTTGAAGAGACCCATGAAAGGACAGCGTTTTTCATCGATTGAAGAGATAAAGGTAGAATCGCTGAGAGTGCTACAGAGCATTTCAAAAAGTGTCTATCAGGGGTGTTTCGAAGACTGGAAAAAACGCTGGCATAAGTGTATTATATCTAGGGGGGATTACTTTGAAAGGGACCATATAGATGTAGACGAATAAATAAATATTTTTTTAGAAAAATGAGAATTCCGGGTACCTAAGCAGCCATGACGCTTCTACGCTATTCTATCCTGAATTGGCTTCTTGGCATTACACCAAAAATGTTTTCGAATGGTATTAAGCGAATGGAGTACATGTTGTACCAAAAGAGGCGAATTCATTGGTGGGGGTTCTGGTGAAAATGGAGCTCTCTCAATATAAACAACAAGCTACAACTATTGGAAAATTTCAAAAATCTTGGACAAAAGCTAGATCGGTTGTAGAGAAGTCTGTATAGACCCTCAATGGTTGGAGAAAACTCAAAAGTTCGTTGTTCATGCATTTTGAGTTGAGTAACTGTAATTAGTTGTTAATTGAGTAAATATAATTAGTAGTAAGATAATTAATAAAGCACAATTACATGAATAAAAAATGCATCTTAAATTGAACTAGCAGCACATTAATTTTATTTCAAATTTAATCCGTCCAGATTTGGTCACGAATTTCATTTCGAATTATCAGGAGGATGGTTAATTCATATCATATTGTTGTATTTAAATGACTATTTATTATCAAAAGCATAAAATTTTAAACATTTATATGCGTCGACTTAGCTGTAGTTTCTCCATTTTTTAAAAAAGCACTTATAAAACCACCGTCACATGTTTGTTTTCAATAACAATAACAGTATTCCAGTAATAATTAACGAGACTGTTTTCAGTCGATTTTTTTTTTATTATTTTCATAATTACTGAAGTAAGCGTTCATATTTTTTCAGAGCTTTTTTTCTCAAGTGCTTGATCGATTTCCTGAAACTTTTTTCTGACATAATTTTTATTCAGTTTATACAAAACAAATGGTTTGCCATACTCAAGGCGTGGACAAAGTCTCATCCAACTCGGAGCACTTCGACGTTGATTTTACCATCGCTTTCTGTTGTTAATGTCTGGCATTGATCCGCTATGTCCTATAGCAGTATTCGTGCATAAAATCATAAATAACTTTCTGGCGAAAATGACAGTTTTTTTTGCATATGATCTTTTATTTTGTTGGATGGAAGATATACGGTTAACACCAGATGATACAAATTAATACCACACGGAAGTAGCAAATAAATCAACGTCAGACGGTACACCGGTGTAAGACACAGTGAGACCGATAAACAACATTTAATCTCTCTCTCTAATGCTGGACGTTTCCATCGTTCCTGTCGACATCGCTGCTGTCTGTCGGTACGGTCGGCAGTGGTTTGAGCACTATTGCTGATACTTTGATAATTATTTATTTAGTAGCACTCCACTATCAAGTCGGTCTGATTCGACTGCGTTCTGTGAATGTTTTCTTTTCCAAACGAGCTCCAGCCAGCGAACAGAATGAAATTTCATGCTTCAGTGCTGGCATTCGTGGGGTCAGAATGAGTTTTACAGATTTTATTAATTAAAGGGCCGTCGTTTCATTGCGATTCTACGGTACAGGTTCATAGATTAGAATGTAGCGT
Organism: Malaya genurostris; assembly: GCF_030247185.1. Classification (NCBI taxonomy): domain Eukaryota; kingdom Metazoa; phylum Arthropoda; class Insecta; order Diptera; family Culicidae; genus Malaya; species Malaya genurostris. Next base: position 93,954,526 of record NC_080572.1, on the reverse strand, counting down.
TTTATTTGTTATGGTCCAGCAGAAGGAAAGCTTGTATCATGCTACAGTGAACCCTTTTTCTCGGAGCTTTTCCATAAATCCCCAGTGTGCGGATCCATACTATTCTATGTATTCAAAGAACTGAATTTTACAGAAAAGAAAATATGTGAGATACCGAAACCAGGAAGTGATATTCGGTTATCTATGTAGTGATTGGATATGGCATATGCCATCAGCAGCATAGCCTCTTAGCGTGTGTTAGACACTTAGGAGTTCAATAACTGGTTTCTGCAATTGATGTCGATACAATCATTTGAAATCATTATGCCCTATAACTGTGTAGCATACTCTGTGTCTATTTGTTTTGGCTAATCTGTTATTCTGCTGTACGGAAGAAGCTGTTACAGAAACCTTCTATATTAGCAAATGATTTCTCGATTCAAGGTTATATCAAAGTGACTGTAAGCCAAATCATATCAAATTAATTATAAGCACCAGTAAACCGCAACCTAATTGGCATATAATCTGGATTAGTCATTCTGAAGGTAGCTCATTTGTGCTTGTTGATATCAGAAGAGATTGTCATTGGAGATAATGGATTTATCATGGATCAGCCTGGAGCGCAGCCACTCGATATAGGCAAATATTTTTTATCAACCATAAATCATATCATTGAATTGCCACTCGAATGAGGCCTTTTGAGATATATTCCAAAGCCAATATTGGCAATATGGTAACATACATTTCAACGCTAGCTAATTGCACAGTATGTTGAGCAGTGATCCACGGATCTGTAATAACATAGTAACATAGAGGACACATCGATTCCCGAATACACACTGCAATGAGTGAACAAACGGCTAGAATTCTCCACGGTAATCACGTCTCGCAGTCGCTTCTTGGAATGATGCTGTGATATTTATTTTTAAACCCGTTAGCCTGCATCTGTCACCATTAGTCAACATGATTTGTATAGCTCGCAAAACCGCTTGGCATCGTGTCGGTATGCATGTTTCTCCGGGTGTAGGTGTTTTACTGGTACTTGTTAACATCAGGATCCAATTAGAACATTTTTAATTATTACTTAGTAAGACTTACTTCACAGTCCACAGACCTTGCATATCGTGGAAGTTGAAATTCTTGCTTTGTTGCAAGATACACAATATGAATAAATCTCAATTGCCAAATTTAGCAAACTGCAGAACGTGACGTAATGGTGATCAAGTTTAATATTGTTTGTGATTAGTTACATATTTGTATAGCAATAATTGAAAAACAGCAAAATTTGCATTTTTCAATAATCTGGTATATTACTTCTCGAAACTTGATATTCATGTAGCTATTGAAATCTACGATCTTTTCAGCTACACAGAAAGAAATAATGAAATTTAAACGAGATGTAAATCAATAGTAACATGGAATAGACATGAGTTGAATCGAAATTTTGATTGAAAACCTTCATCGATGCAAAACTAATTTGAATTGCATTGAATTTTCAATGAATATAACTGTATCTTTCAATTAACGCTTATTTTGCGATTAAATTATATTGAAACGTACAGAGTTGTAAAGTATTTTTATGTTTAATTACCTGCTCCAAATATGTGCATGAAAATAAATGTAAATTCACAAAATATTTTTATCTGTGTAGCACCGAACCACTGCAGCATAACAAGTTTTGATTCTGGAGTCTCATTCCACGTTTCGTCGATGGTCAAGTGTGGCTTCGCTATTTGCCAAAACTATTGATGTATAGGGTGTCCCTGTAAGTCTACGAATTTTTCGAGCAAATCAAATTTCTACTCTACGAGGGCCACTACTTATATTTCGGGAATAGCGAATAAGAACAAACATTTTTAAGTGAAAATGGCTTTATTGGTTTTCAAAGTATTGTCCATGATGATCCATACACTTTTGCATGCGTTCGAACCAAGCAGAAAAGCATTTTTGCCCCTGTCGTCAATTCGAAGTTTAGGCTGGTCAAAAAGGCACTGGTTTGAGCTGATATGTGAGAGCTCGCATTGTCATGGTTGTGTACTATTCAGAATCGACCGTCTTATATTACTCCAACGGCACAGTTGCTACGTGACTCGTTCTTCCGAAATAAAAATTAGAGGGTTGTATGCAAGACACGACCGATCACAATAACATTAAAAATGAAACGTTTCTAGGGTCCCCATAATAAATACAAAAAGAAAGATAATGATTTTTACGTTTCGTCTTTGACTCATCAGTGCAGAGCAGTTCAAATTGAACTGCTTAGTGCTAAACTCGGCAGTTCAATTTGAACCACTAAGCAGGCGTAAAGTTTCTACTATTTACAGAACATTTTGTGTTTTGCAACGGAGTGCAATGTCTTTTCTGACGTGCCGGACGAAAACATGGTTCGACTTTTTCTGGCCGGTGCGGGTTTGGTCATTTAGGGGTTAGCCAAATTGTGTGCTAGGACTGCTCTGCACTGATGATTTTGATCCCTTTCCACAAATTTTTACATTGTTAAGGTGAAATGTAGCGGAATGCGAAAATCGTGTTTTTGATCAATTATTCAAAAACTAGATCGATTTTCGAAAAACCAAAAACACTTAAGTTTTTGAAATCAAATTTATCATAACTAAGTATTCTTAGAATTTTGAAATTTTGCTTTGCCGAGCCGTAATTGGTTTTTGAAATGTATAAACGGTTACTGTTCCGTTCCACGGGGATGATTTTAGAAGTGAAAAGTAGTGTTTGTAGCAGAATTTCACAAAGAATCTGAAAATGCAACTCAAAATTATAAAATTTTAGCTAAAACAACCGAAATTTGAAAAAGTTTACATAAACTTTTCCGCATTTTTTTTATTGCTTGCGCGCTGCTGTTTCGTATTGAGGTGGTGTGAGAAATGCGCTGTGGGCACGGTGGCATTATATCGTTAGCAAAAATTACATATCAAATAATGACGCGAATTTATGCAGTATTGGGTTTTGTGTTGAAATAAAAACGAGTTGAATACAATAAAATGAGTATTGTAAGAAATCGTTTATTTTCTAAGTAGCTGTAATTTATAATGCTAATAATGTCCAACTCTGTTGTGTTCAATGCATTGATGTTGCTGAAGCAATAATGCTTGGCTGTGTAATATCATATAAAAGGTATTATTTTAGATTGTAGCAATTTTTTTACCAAAACTAAAACTTCAACCTTGACAGGCTACAGAATGAAATGAATACAAGCCAAGTATTATCGTTCATTAACCTGTGATACAAACAATAATAATAAACAACTCGAATAAACGTCGTCAAGCAAAGCAAAGTCTTGGTATTACATTTATTGTTGAATATGACCATTTGTTTCAACAGACTTCGCAGCCAAGGAGTGGCGAAGCCGTATTGGGAGAATACTGAATCCACACCAGGAAAATGTCTGGGTTTGGAAGTCTTGGAATACATTCCTTTAAAAAATTTTTACAAGTCTATATAACGAGAGCTAAACCCACTGCGCTCAATCATTGAAAAAAGTTCTTGTTTCTATGTGTCCGTTTTTCTTGGTATGCTTTGTGCGACGGTTCGTTCAACTGAAGCGGATAAAATTTTGCGCGCATTTTATGACGCTACATTTCACCTTAAGTTTTTGAATAACGTCCTTTAACTAGAAGTCAATTATGATGAATTCAAAGTTACTTGAAAGCTCAATTTTAGATACAAACAATCGTTTCATTTGTACAGGTTTAAATCTTTAAACCTGTACAAATGAAACGATTTTATTCTATGGTGCTAATTTTCGAAAAACGTACAAACTTATTAATCGATCCAAGAGATTTTTTATATTTTTCAACGAAAAATTTTGTGCCAGTAAACTCAGTAATAGTGTAATTTTATTGATCCTTTTTAAAAATCGTTGATAATCTTCGGAAAGTGTCAGAAAATAATAAGGCAACAATACGAGAAAGAAAACATGTGAAACAGTCCGCATAAAATTTAGTTACTTACATTAATTTTCGCTTCGGCATATTAGGAATATACGAAATGGATACGCAACAAAATTACGAAATTTTGTTCATATTGTAACTTGATGTTATTAACACATGAATGAACATTGTCATAGTTACAACGCGTGTAGTCATCAGACGCTTATTGTTTGCAAGCTAATAATAATTTAATTGAAACTGGCGGTTAACCAAATTCTACGAGGGTCCTTTTCAAACGATACATGTAAAATCGCAAGTAAGCTTACCTTGAGTTTATCGTATCATCTAATAGTTCTGTATATGTGAGCCTCTGGAACTCTTTTATACGGAAGCGGATCATTTCGCCGAAAGGGTCATTTCGCCGAAAGGGTCATTTCGCCGAAAGAGTCATTTCGCCGAAAGGGTCATTTTACCGAAAGGGTCATTTCGTCGAAAGGGCCATGTATAACTGATTTCGCCGAAATTCTCATGTATAACTGTTGGGGCGCAGCCACATAACCGAAGCCAGTCGGCCGCCAACCTGCCGTCGGAAGCGGCGGCCTCTTGCATACAAACCTGTAACCGCCTCGTTTGTCCGGTCTACTCAAAGCTAGGTTTCTTTGCTTTAGTTAGGTCCAAGCGAGCGAGGTAGCGAGGTCGGACACCACATGAACCTATGATGATTATCTATGATTATCATCATAACACAACTTTATACTGAATCCACTCGCGCGTCACTGTTTTGTTCGTATGGGAATGGAGATTTAAGTATGCAACCGATTCGTTGAAAAATTAAAACATTTTTAAGCGTACAATATTGAAGCTTTCGAATCATTTAAATGAGGAAAATCCATCCACAAATCATCGATGAAATTAGATCCGAAAAATTTATCGTCGATAAATCTAAATTGGCTTGATAGTTACCAGAGAACCCAAATAAAATACTACTATACTAAACTCAACACACCGCACAAATACAAAAGAAACTTTCCAATGAGAAAATGGATGTGACTTTCATCCACTCACTATTTAAACACCTTCGCCGGCCTACGAGGCATGCTTGCTCACAGCATGGGGTTAACTAAAGCAGAAATTTATTTGGGCATATATTTATTGATTTCCTTTTGTGCGATAGCTCATGCTTCGCAAATCGGACGAGAGGATGACATCATTCACGCGCTGTTACTGTTATTGGCTCGTGAAAGCATAGGTCAATTCAAACATTTGCATTGCAAATTGCATTTTTTAAATTGCCACCCATCCTTGTGTAGCGAAAAGTAAGGCAAAATCGATCAAAACTTTGCTAAATACGTGGGATATTTCAAAAGAATCGGTAACCACGCTGATTCGATTCTTCAATAGCTAGATGATAAATAAGACACTCAAGTGAACACGGTGTTGCGCAGACAACAGGAAATTTCACCAACACATAATGCAAAAGCCACAATCCAGCGAGTGAACGCATATACAATCCAGTCATCAGATCACTGGACGAGCTACTTGTTTCATTCACAGTCAAGCATCAACTGAAATCAAGAAATGATTTGCAGCATATATTTATAGATTACTCTTCAAACTACGCAGAACGATGCGGTGTTTTTTATGCATGACGCAAAGCCTCCTATGTAGAACAAGAAAATGACGTCAATTTGTACAACTGGGATTGGTGGATGAAAACATAGGTCGAATTTAGCCATTTTTTCAATAGTATGCTATTGAAATACTGAAATGACGTTGCCATACAAGTTTAAGTTAAAAGTTTCCGAATCGATTGATTGTTAAATTATATCAATCCATCAACAAACGACTGAGTTATTAACGTTCAAAATTATGACAGAAAAAGGTTACGCAGCTATTTTGAAACTTTTAATTGACACCCGGTCCCGTGTAGCGAAGAGTAAGGCATTTTTGATGCCAAAACAGCCAAATTGATTTTTTAAACTCACTGTTCTGAGTACGTCTATGTTAGAAAATACCAGTTCTCGACGTTTCATGCATTTCTAAGACATTTCGATTTCGGAAATCTCTAAATTTTTTAATGTCCCAGAGACGATTTTTTCATGTGTGTGTGTGTGTGTGCTACAAAAATATGCACTCACTTTTTTAGAAGATGGCTTAACCGATTTTCGAAAACTTAAAATCAAAATGGTCCCATAGCCTGCTATTGAATTTCATTTGGATCTAACTTCCGGTTGCGGAGTTACATGGTAATATGTGAAAATTAGAGAAAAAGCGTGCATTCAATTTTCTCTGAAACAGCCCAACCTATTTTCACAAACTAAGATTCAAATGAAAGGTCTTATAGTTTACTAAAAATTTCTAGAACATTTTATCCGGATCCGACTTCCGATTTCGGAACTGGAAGTGGAAAATTACCAATTTCATTAGTATTTTTCACAAACGATGCTCAAAAATAGGTACAAATCCCATAAAACTGTCTGATAAATTCATCTAGTTGGCAGAGCTTGTTAGTTTGTGGGCATAAAAACTTAATTTGGCACTACTGGTCCCCCCTTTTCGTATCCCGGAAGCACTGAAAGTGGTGCAGAAAAAATTTTAAAATGGAACTCACTCCGATTTCTCGGCCATGCTTGAACCGATTTTCATTAAAGCTCATATTATCTTTAAAGCTACTGTGATATTTCATCTGGATCCGACTTCCGGCTATGCAGTTTAAAAGCGATGAGTGTTAAAATTCTCATATCGCTATATAGAATGACAATATGTTCCACTCCAAAAGAAGAAGAAAACACAAAACACACGATGCATGCTTTGTTCTATTTCGTACACGGTATAAAGAAAACGAAACGTTTACGGATGTCTGCTACTAGTGTGTAATATTGGTAAAAGATGGTGCTGCGGTTGATAAAAATTTCAGCTATTCTATGATAAGTGCAACCGAAAGAATAAACGAATGTAAATGAATTCAAATTTATTAGAAAAAATATGAAATTTTCACAGCCGGTACTGTGTCGGTGGTGTAGTGATCAAATTATAACAATAATAATAATCCTATCAGGTGTACAACTTTGATTCCGCCATTTTCCCATAGGTGGCTGTACTGGCTGAGGCTGTTCTTGTTTTCGTATTATTCACGCTCGAAAATGTCTGTTTATGTGCCCAATTCTCGCCATTTGCGGGGAGTTTTACTTTTCTGTAACAATTCGAAAAAAATGCAGCTGAAGCGCATCGAATGCTCTCAGAAACTTTCGGTGATGCTGCTCTGAGTAAAAGAACGTGTCGGAAGTGGTTTCAACGTTTTGAAAATGGTGATTTCGATGTCGAAGACAAACATGGTGGTGGAAGAGAAAAAACCTTCAAAGATGAACAACTAGAAGCATTGCTTGATGAAGATTCATGCCAAACCCAAGAAGAGCTTACCGAATCGTTGGGAGTGAGTCAGCAAGCCATTTCAAAACGTCTCAAGGCCCTGGGTAAGATTCAGAAAGAAGGAAACTGGGTGCCGTACGAGTTGAAACCGAGGGACATCGAGCGCCGTATATTTGTATGTGAGCAACTGCTTCAAAGACAAAATCGTAAGGGGTTTTTACATCGAATCGTAACCGGTGGTTCGATACGATAATCCTAAACGCAGAAAATCACGGGGAAAGCCCGGCCATGCTCCTTCGTCGAAGGCAAAACCGAATATTCACGGCGCCAAAATTATGATTAGTATTTGGTGGGATCAGCTCAGTGTGATTTACTACGAGCTCTTAAAACCGGGTGAAACCATCACAGGAGATCGCTACCGAACGCAACTGATGCGCCTTAGTCGCGCGCTAAAAGAAAAGCGACCACAATATCAAGAGCGACATGACAAAGTCATCCTTCAACACGACAATGCTCGGCCTCACGTCGCAAAAGTGGTCAAAAAGTACCTGGAAACGCTGAAATGGGAAGTCTTGCCCCACCCGCCGTATTCCCCAGATGTCGCCCCTTCTGACTTCCACCTATTCAGTTCGATGGCACACGGCCTGGCAGATCAACATTTTGAAGCCTTCGAAGAGTTGGAAAAATGGATTGCTTCATGGATGGCGTCAAAAGAGGACTCCTTTTTCGAGCCGGGATCCGAAAATTGCCGGAAAGATGGGAGAAAGTTGTCGCTAGCGACGGACAATACTTTGAATAATACATCTGTAAGCACTTTTTCGCAATGAAGCTTTTAACTTAAAAAAAAACGGCGGAAGCAAAGTTGTACACCTGATACTACATGTTCTTTGCTGCTGATTCATGCTGTTTAACTTGACATACATAAGCAAAATTTACAGAAACGCAGGTTCGCTTCGTTTGTTAGATTTAGTCTAATTGGTTCAATCGAAATAAAGCATGAGATAGTAAGTTTAGGTTTAGCTAGGTTCAAAACTGTTCCAATTTGTAGGTCGTATTTGTTGCTGGCAAACAAACCAACTTCGGCTATTTCGGTCATGTGAATCCGGTTTTGGAAGAATTGGAAATGGTAATCAAAAACTGCTAAAGGGTCTCACTCGCTTTCCTTCAAGATGGCCTCATCGATTTTCACAAACTTATAGGTTCAAAGGAAAAGTCGTACAGTTTCATACGAAATTCCTAAATTTGTTATAGATACTACTTCCGGTTTCGCAACTACAGGATAAACAGGATTTGTAGAGTTTGTTAGAGTAGGTCCAAACAAACTTTCCTATTTCTATTTAACGCTATAACAGTTGCTTTAGCGAATTCCACAGTAATATTTATGATGTTATGAATAATATGAGAATGTTATCATTACACCACTAGTTGGATTAAAACAGGTTTTTTTTTCTATTTCAACCGTATTTCTCTAAAAAGCACGAATTCATATTTTACAACAATTTTCAAATCATATTCGCCCTTATTCTGAATAACGTCGTATCGTTTTTTCCCTCGTATTTCATTTGTATTCCCCATAACGCTAGCAAAATCAAAGGTAGCTATGATTCGATCGAATCACATTCGATCGAAAAATCAATACGTCGTTATTCAGAATAAGGGCGAATATGATTTGAAAATTGTTGTAAAATATAAATTCGTGCATTTTAGAAAAATACGGTTGAAATAGAAAGAAAAAAACCTGTTTTAATCCAACTAGTGGTGTAATGATAACTTAATTAATAACTTAATTATTAATAAAACCGTTTGGCGCCAAACGAGCTGATTTGTGCAAAAAATTCACTGAGCCTACTTAATTCACGTGTTTCTTTATTTCGAATTACATGTTCAATTAAGTAAGGGCGCCAAATGAACAGCATACAGATTTCCATTTTCCGATATATAAATTTGGGTTCAATACCGTGATGTCAAGTTATAAAACGACTATAAGATGATTAACGTTTTTTTATGATTAGTTGTTTTCCTAAAATTACAGAAATGTGAATTGTATCTTCTTGATAGATATAATTATTGCTTTCACAATGCACTGAGACAACGAACGATTCCATTCGAATTAGAAGGATGTTTTCTGTTTTTTTTCGGCTTAAATTTTTCATAAGCATTTCCCGTGCTATACCTCTGAAGGATTTTTTGGACGGGATTAAGTGTAATTTTTTCTCGAAACGACCTCCAAATTTCGTCAATTGCTTCAAATTGCAAGTCCGGTTACTTATTTGAGTCCAAACGTCTTCAATTGGCCCAAACGCGATTCGAATTATATCAACCCAGAGTATTCCGAAATTTCAAATTATTTGCATTTGAGTAACTATGAACAGTTTCGTCCAATGTACTCGAACCATCCCGTTTGCCTTCTGTTTTTAAATTACATCGATTGAACCGAGATTTGGAAACTCATCGACATGTTTACCTATTCGAATGATTCACCCTCTTGCTCATAAACCGTCAAACTGATTTTGTTGTATTTTGCTTGAATCATTTGGGATTTTTAAGAACAGGAAAAAACTTCTGTGTACGTGTGTACCTGAATTGGGGAAAAATGTTGAGATCGAATCAAAAACAATTGTCAGATGATTTATTTTTACAGAACACTCTACCATTCTACTTCACTAATCTCGAGCAATCACGAGGGTCGTTCTATTATTCTAATTTAAGAGTATTCGAAATAATTTCCATCCAAAGATAATTTTTGAGCTGTGAGAAATTCACAGGGACAGCTACAGGTACAGGAATAGAAGGAACAAGTACAGAAGCTCAGTTCAGGAAAAAATAAAGAAGGTACAGGAACAAGTGCAGAAAGTACAAAACCAAGTACAGAAATGAGGGAAAAGAGTAAAGGAAGTACTGGCACAATTGAGTGCAGAAAAAGGTACAGAATGAGCAGATGGTACAGATATAAGTACAAAAGTTATAGGACCAAATACAGAAAATTCTCGATGAAACAACAAATTTTGACAACGATCCCGCTGACTGCAAGCCAAATAATTAACTTCGAGAATTGTAAAGAAAACATATAATTAAATATTTGTATCGTCCTCTTGGATATTTGGAACAATTCCGATGTGCATTGAGATTAAGTACAAAATATGTTTTTGATCACACTAACGAATACTGTAACAAGTGTCGAAAAATACTGGAAGATTGATACTAATATATTTTTTTCGAAACTGAGACTGGATTTCAATGAATTTATAGGAGTCATAATTGCATCGTTTTGATATGCTAATATGGATTTTTCCCTAGTAGGAACCGTTATTCTAACAGGTTGGTCTCGAACATATTTTTTTGGCGGTTTATCATATACAAAAAATAAAATGTACTGCTGAGAAAACATACAGAATCTGGAACAATTTGTAAACAGCTGTGAGATGTTTATATTCAATTCAAACTTCAGCTCGAGCTAGCAACTGAAATTGACGCGTTGAGTTCTAAAGCAGAGCTGGAATTACATTTTGTTTATCTTTTCAATGGCGTGTAAACGTTGAACTGCCTGCAGTGTTTGATTTTTTCACTTCCGCTTTCAAAAATAAGCAATATTTAACTTATCGCAACGAGTAGAAGAAAAACAAACGTAAGGCGATTTGCCGAAGTCATAACCAACCGTAGCACGGTTTGGGTATTTCGACCGGAAGCAGTGCTTGACCGTTCTCATTTGACAGACTGGGGTGATGGATGATGGTGTTTTTTTTTGGCACGGCGTTCATATTTTTGGTAGTAATCGAAATGAAGTACATATTCATACATAATATGTTTAGTAATGGAATAATCATTAAAATTGTGAAACACAATGAACTTAATTTTGATTACATCCAGAAATATGTACACTGGAAAAAATTTTTTAGTGTGCTTAAAATACCTCGGTTACCCTATAAAAGGTGAACGGTTCCACCGGTTATCAAGATTTTTGCATTTCTCATACAGAAAGGCTATGCAATCATTGTGAAAACCGACTTTTGAACCGAGGCCCGGAGGGCCAAGTGTCCTATACCATTGAATTTCGTCGAGTACGTAAAATTTATGTATGTCTGTGTGTGTGTGTGTGTGTGTGTGTGTGTATTTTATCCAGATCTGGCTGCCGGTTCCGGAAATACAGGATAGTGAGTATGAAATTGCAACCTGTCATATTGAGTGACAATGCAAAAAACGTAAACAATTTTCAAATTTGATTCAAAACTGTTGCGGGTCAAATGAACCGGGTCTCAGCTCTCGGTTCCGGAAGTACCGGAAATAGTGGCCGAAAACTCAAACTCTTCATTTTCTTTGAAACAGCTGAGTCGGTTTTCACAAACTAATACTAAAATAAAATGGTCAACGTGTATAAAAATATAATTTTAAACCGTCATTTAGAGCAAAAATGCAAAAAAAAACGAGGAATTCCTATTAACTTGGGTTAAAACTGCTTAAAATTGATAAGGTTATGTATGACCAAACAAACTTTTTGTTTCTATTAAATAATCAAAGAAAAGTTTTTTAAAGAATCCCTTAGTAACTTTAATGACAACATGGTGTTTATATAAGAAAGGTATAATAACACCACTAGGTGGATTGAAACAGGTTTTTTCCTTTAATTTTATTTCCGTATTTTTTGATTTGGCCCAAATTTTGCATAAGTAATGACCGAAAATAACAATTTGCATCATCACTTTATCATTTGAACTCTAGCCTTAGTTTTGAGGAAAAATTTATATTTAACTTTAAATAAACAAATGTTTGGAATCTCTAGCTTATATTTCCTTATCGTGTCAAACTGTTTACTTAATTTAATACAATAAATAAAAGCAACATACACTCCTATAATCGTATATTTTATACAATCTGCCATATTTTTAACTCACTATTTGTAACTGGAACTTTTAATGGAATGTAAAATGAGAGTGCTTGTTTGAAATACCACTGAATTCTATTAATATTACAAACGTCCCTATACGAAGTATAACAGACGTAATAATACAAATACGTATTTCAGATGTTACTTACACTCTTCTTAGACTTTATGATACAGACTTATAAACTATCACTGAAGAAGGCTGTAACTAACATCCGACATACGTCTGTTATACTTCGTAATATTAATATTACATATATTTGTCACATACATACATACATACATACACACATATGCACACAGGAATTTTGTGGTCCCGACGAACTGAGTCGAATGGTATATGACAAAAAGTTTATAATATTAATGTTGATATAAGTCAATGGTATTTCAAATAAGTACTTTCACCTGTTTGGAAGGCGGAGTATGTTTGTTACATATTCAAATCGTTCTTGCCAAATTCTGTCATTTAACGAGTTACAGTTTTATGAATTGTGTAACGTGGATAACGTGGATTTTTTTATTTAATAATTCTAATTTTGAAGGCACAATTAGTGTATTTTCGTCACCTGTAAATTGCATAATGTTTAGCTGTTTATTGAGCTGTCCCTTGCCGGAATCTTATATCCAAAAAGCCGCATGTGGTTGGCGAGCTGCAGCACAGAGAAGACGACATATAGCAAGACGACATCACACTTTTAGGTATACTAAACATTTTTTCCAATATAACAAAATGAAAAATATGTTCTGCGATGAGGAGTTAACTATAAAAATGTAATGAACAGGCATCCAAATATGAAGAAAAGTGCCTGTTGATTACATTTTTATCGTTAACTCCTTATCGCAGAATATATTTTTCATTTTGTTATATTTGACAAAACTTTTAGTATACCTAAAAGTGGAATGTCGTCTTGCTAATGTATATGGGGCATTCCAGCGCAAATTTTTCGGTAAAGAATTTCGACACATATTTTTTCATTTCAATATGGTACGTGGAATTTTCGAAATATGATTTTTTGAAGTTTCGCGTTTACAAAAAAACAGCCTTTTTCAACAGTTTTTACTGTGAATTCAAATAAAGATACATGAAATGTGCGTCTTTTCCTTTAGCTTTCAAATAAGCGATTCCATAAAACCAACCTTTATAGTTTATTTAATGAAAAAAGTTAAAATACTATATATTTGGAAGAATCGTTCTCCAACTAAGAACATTAAACCCGTATTTATTTATTTTGTCATTAGGGTTTATATGTTAGGGTGCATCAAAAAGTCAATGTTTTCGTTTTTCTTCAAAAAGACGATTTTTTGACCTACTCTATAATGGAAATGGTCGCGCTAAAGACAAATTATAATAAAAACCTGTTTCAATTAACCTAGTGGTGTAATTATCCCTATCTCATATCTCTCATATCCTCATAAATAAATGTGTGGATTTTCGCAAAGTAATTTTCTTTGATTCTTGAAAAACAAAATGGTTTGTCCATCAACTAGTATAACCTACAGAGTGAGACAGTTCTCAGATCTGTAAGGTTATCTCTGAGAAAACAAAGTGAGTTCGACTATTTCGGGTACTTCTGAAAGCGGAATCCGGGAACGGGTATAATCAAAGTCGGTTCGGCAAAATGAGCTTGATCTATTTTTGAATCTATAGTCACAATCTCCGGTCGATAATCGAAAACCGGGAACCAGAAAAACCAAAATCATTTGTTTGGTTGTCTACTGATAATGGCTACCAAATGGAGTAGTTTCAAGGCCAGATTAGAAATTGATTTACGTTTTTTGTTTCGCCGCTTTAAGTGACGGTATCAAATTTTTATCACATTTTACCCTAGAATTCCGGAACCGGAAATCAAATCCTGATGAAATTTTAGAGTTTTGTTTGGGACTATGACACCTTTTATTTGAATCTAAGATTCTTAAAATCTGTCACGCCATCTATGAGAAAAGTGAGGAAGTAATTTGAAATTGAAACGTTTTCACTAATCTCCCTGCAATTCCGGAACAGGAAGCGGGATAAAAATAAAATTCAGGAAATTTGTATGTGGCAATTATACCTTTAATTTGAATGTAAGTTTGTCAGAATCGGTTTAGCCATCTCTGAGAAAATTTAGTGCACTTATGTTCATTTTTTTACACATATCACCCTGTAATTCCAGAACCGGAAGTCGGATTCGAATAAAATTAAGGAACTGGGTATATGGGGTTACAATACCTTTCATGAAAATCGGTTCAGCCAACTCTGAGAAAAGTGAGTGCAAAAAATTTTACATACATACATACATACACACACATACACACATACAGACATTTTGTGTATTCGACGAACTCCGGCATATCGGATTTCCCTGCCATAGACGCCGGTTTTGAACGTAAGTAAGCGATATATCAAAGGGAAAGCATCGCTCTGATTGGTCAATCGATGCAAAAGCGGAAGCACGCGAATCTATAAATTAGGTTTTGCACGATGACAACACAAATGAACTGCCGATGAATCAAGTTCATCTTTGACAGCTACCGTGTGTTTGTTTTGTTTTGCGACTGCAAATTCAAAAATGAAAAATGAGCCTCTGATGAGCTTTTAAACTGTGAACAAATACACGTCGACTGTCAAAAAAAAGTTCATTCTGTTCATTTTGTGAGGTTATGTCATGTTCGTGCAAAACCTAATTAGGTTTTGCACGAATGTAATATAACCTCACAAAAAGGAACAAAATGAATCAATTTTAACAGCTATCAGTGGTTTGTTTATGTGTTCATGGCGTTCATTCTAATTTAATTAGGTTTTGCACGATGACGACACAAATGAACTGCCGATGAATCAAGTTCATCTTTGACAGTTGCCGTGTACTTGTTTTGTTTTGCGACTGCAAGTTAAAAATTGAAAAATGCAGAAAAAGTGCCTGTTAAAAACGTATTCCACAGTGAAAATAACTAAAAAGATTGCCCTGTTTGTGTTTCCAGCATCAAGGAGCGATATACTTTATGATCAAAAAAGAACCGGAATTTTCATTTTAAAATTCCCGCGCTTGTCCAATCGGTAAACTTTTATTCTCTCAACGTTGGCAACACTTTTATACACATTCTGTCAAATTTTGATGCATATCGTACGATTAGTTTTTGTTTGCCGTCTATACAAAGAAGTTGAAAAATTTTCGGGTGGCGATTTTTATAATGGATGAAAATTTAGAACAACGTGTGTGCATCAAATTTTGTGTTGCAAATGGATTTAAGTGTTCCGAAACGTTGGAAATGTTAGAAAAGGCCTTTGGTAAATCGTGTCTAGGAAAAACACAGGCATACGAGTGGTATAAACGCTTCAAAGGTGGCCGCCCAACAACATCTGTTACTGAAGAAAACATTGAATTGGCGAAGCAAATCATGTTGCAAAATCGTTCTGTTCCGATTAGAGAGATTGCTATGTTGTTGGACATCTCTTATGGATCAACCGAACACATTTTAACTGATGTTTTGGGTTTGAAACGCGTCGCTTCTCGGCTGGTGCCAAAAAAGCTGAATTTCATTCAAAAACAGCGTCGTGTTGATGTGGCCAAAGAGATGATTTCCAACGCAGATAGTGACCCCACATTCATCGAATGCATCATAACTGGTGTGGAATGCATCATAAGCTTGTGAGGTGTGGATCTATGAATATGACGTCGAAACCGCGCAACAATCGACCGAATGGCGCTTCGAAAGCGCACCTGATTTTCAAGTAGTTCGTTCAAGTGTTTAAATTCTGAAACACAAAATCAAAAACTGGAGCAATTAACGCAAGTAAACACGTTAGTTTAGGCGTCGCCGTTATTCAAAATCATAACATTTTAATTGTTAATGATTCAGGCTAAAAGAAATTCGTTGTGCTTCTCACTGTTGTGATATTCAAATATATATCATTTGAGACATGAGTTAAAATCGCTTAAAAAAAACACCATTCCATTTAATTCATATTTGATATTTTCAAATTTTAATACATAAAGCCTAAATTTATGTTGCAAAGATTACCATCGTAGTAGAAACACGCCTGAAGTTATACCCATCAACGGCAATGCGTTACTCTTAAATCCAACACGCTCTTTGAACATAACTCATGATTTGAGTTGTGATTGCTCAAATTCATAAACTGGAACAATATGTTAAAATTTGAGTATGGATTTGAGTAAAGTAAACTCGTTGCCATGAGTTCTCTCGCATTTATTCATACATTAGAGTAAGCGTTGAGTTTTTAAACATTTGAGTGAAAAAAAAATACTTCTTGCAGTTCAGAGCGTTTTCATGCTCGGAATATTCTTATCGAAATAAAGAATGCAAGAATTCGTCGTTTTCCATTGCCGTTTCTAGATCCGGTTTTGAAAACATGAATCAACGTCAATCATCGATGTTTTGTGGTTTCAATTATGCTTAGTGAAAAACCCAACATAAGGATATCAAAATAATTCAATTTTGACTCCAAACCGTTCAAAAGGAAACGGTTTTGAATCACTATTTTACGCATTCAAAAGAAAGAAAAATAACTTCGTATATGAAAATAACGAAGAAAAGTTCCTACATTTCGAGAGCAAGGAACTCAAATTTCCAGTTGAACTTACTCAAATTTTGAACAAAATATTGTTTTCTTCTTTTGAGTAAAAATTACTCAAGTTTGGACAATTTCGTCCCTTATCTCAAAATTGAGTAGATAGGTGGTAACTCAAGTTTAGAGTACGTGCACTTTTACAGAATTTGAGTGAAGTGTCACTCAATTTTGAGTTATGTTCAATGAGGGTGTAGCGAAATCAGTCCAAATGGATCACGATCCGATGGTGTATTATGATAATATGAAAATACAATATTTTTCCCAAATCATGACTCTTTTTTGCTTATTTCTAGAATCGGAAATTTTGCCCGTGAAATTTCAACCATTCTCCAAACATTTGCCGAGAACTAGATTTCAGAGTAATAATATTACGTCAATATACAAGAGTGACAAAAAATTATTACTGATTTCGCGAAGTGTTTTTGAAGGATAGTTATTTGATAAACCAAACAAGACAACAACAAAAGAGCCTCAACTTGCTCGAAAGATTGAAAAGTTCATAATTAGAGAGTAAACATTATTGCGACGAAATAGTACATTTAAGATTTATAATTTAAGCATAAATTTTCCCAAAATAATGCAATTGTTCAAATTTTTGAAAACAATCACATATAAAATTTGATGAAAACACCCAACGTGACAAAATTGTCATGTTAAGGGCAAATTCAGATTTTGGTATTCGAGCTCGCAAAAAAAAATTTTTTTAGGAGCATGGGAAAAGCCCGCTGGATTGGATGAGGTCCGCGACGAAAACAGCTTTCAGTGTATCACGGCGGACAGATAGCAAATCGAGGTGTACGAGCCTACATCGATTTTCGTAGCTTGGGAGATTCAATGGATCTCTCCAGGGCAGGCGACGCAAAGCAAAACGAATGAACTTGCGCTGAACAGTTTCAATGCGCAGCTTATCAGTTTGGTAATATGGTGCCCAAACAACAATAGCATACGCCAGTGTAGAACGAACTAAAGCGCAATATAACGATTTCAGGTAGTATATGTTATTGAAATTCTTTGAGATGCAAAAGATGAAACCTAGCATCTTGAATGCCTTAGAGAGGGTATATTCTATGTGACCTTTGAAACTAAGTTTTGAATCCAATAACACACCTAGATCCTTAATTGATGTCTTCCGTTTTAGTACAGCTTGCGAAATAGTGTAATCATACGTGATCGTGGTTCGTTTACGAGAAAAGGAAATAACGGAACATTTAGAGGCGTTCAGGACCATCCTGTTGACGTTGCACCAGTTGGAAAATACATCCAGCTGTGACTGCTAGAAATTTGAGTCTTTCCGATCTTTGATGAGATGAAACAGATTCAAATCGTCATCATTTAGGTATAGCAGAAATATGAATGGTCCTAGATGGCTTCCCTGAGGAACGCCAGAGCTCAGCCAGATATGATTCCATCCAATTGAGAAAAGGGCCGATAAATCCAAGCCTGTCGAGCTTTGCAATTGCTATTTGGTGGTTAATCTTGTCGAATGCAGCAGTGAAATCTGTATAGATGGCATCAGCTTGATCTTGCGATTGCATAGATCGAATGATATATGATGTATATAGAACAAGATTTGTAGACGTAGACCGTTTAGGCATTAAACCGTGTTGAGTATCAGATATGTAACTGGAGCAGTTGTGAGTTATGAAGTCCAGGATTATTATTTCAAATAGTTTTGAAACTGAACATAATGCAGCAATTCCTCGATAGTTTGAAATAAAGGGATTTAACGCCTTTCTTATAAACGGGAAAAACGTAAGAGTTTTTCCAAGATTCGGGAAAAAATTCAAGCTGGAGAGATAGGTTGAACAGTTTTGTCAAAGGTACAAGAAGACTTCTTCAGCATTTTTTCAACACTAATGACGGAATTCCATCAGGGCCGGAACTTAATGATGATTTCAGTTTCAAAAATGCATTGTTAACGTCAGCAGTCGTAATCGTAGGATGAGGACCAAACGATGAACGGAGTGGAACATTGCTGGTGGCCAAGAGAATATCCTGCGTAGACAAAGTTTCTTTGGAGAAAACACTGCTAAGTAACTGCGGAATAGGTAACAAACACTAGAAGTAGTCGAAGCATCCAGTTCACCAAAGAACATATGAGTTGGTAATCCCGATTCATTCCTCTGATCGTTGACATAGTTCCAAAAACGTTTGGGATTATCTTTAAGATTATTCTGGATGTTGCGTTGGTAGTTATAGTAGAGCGCCTTATTCAGTCGTTTATAACGGTTGTTAACAAACACGTAATGTGATCTTAGTTGAAGAGAAGGATGCTTTGTAAGTTTTTTAAAGGTAGACCTTTTTTCACGTTTATAGCGTTTTAGACGTGAGTTTGACCAGGGAGGATAAATTTGTTGACGACACGTTTTCTTTGGAACGAACTGGTCAATTGCATAAAGTACAATATTCGTCCAAACTGTGGCAGCGATGTTGCAGTCGTTGTCCGATAATAGCGAACACCAATCAAGTGATAACAGAAACCTATTCATCGCCTCGAAGTTACCTTTCTTGTAGTTGTAATAAGTAGATTCTGATGTATTGTTAAAGATTAGTGGCGAAGATTCCATTAAAGAAATGTGGAGAGGTGGGTGATGACGACAGAGTTTAACCAGCGGTTCGGGGGCTGCACCAACTAAACAGAAATTCAAAAGCTCCTGACTGGCAAAACAAAGATCCAGAAGGCGATGATTGCTGTTGTAATGATCATTCAATTGAACTAGACCAGCAGTGTTATAGTCGTCCAGTAATCTATGATAAACAGTGCTATTCAAGGAGTCAGCATTTGGATACAAATAATTGGAAACGGAGCGAATCCATTTAACACCAGATAAATTAAAGTCGCCTAGAATCATTAACTTATCGTTCAAATCCATTTGGTTAGTAACTAGCAAGAACGAATTCAAATGTTGCTGAATCAATCCCATATCGTTGATGGGATCAGGCGGTATGTAAATTACACAGATAAAAAGTGTGCAATTTGTTAGTGTAAGAGCAACCCATAACTGTTCAACACTAGTTCAGTTCGGAACATGTAGCAAACGAGAATGAAAATTTGAGCGACAGGCCTACAGAACTCCGCCGCCGCTTTTTTAAAGCTGTTCAGCTCGTTCCGATCTTGCCTGTATACCGAATACGCATTTCCAAAAATTTGCTTTGATAGTGTGCTACTGTTCAGCCAGGTTTCGATGAATATGTATATGTCGGTATTGATCGGATGTAAGATTTTTGAACAAAACAGAGGAAACATGTTCTAGAATGAAATACTAGTGAATAGTTATAGCCTTTTCCTACATATTTGATAGTTAGAATAGTTACAGCCTTTCCTCCTAGTCGCAAAACATTGGTTTTGTGTCATAAATTTTCTACATATCTCAAAGCATCCCAATTTATAAAAAAATTTGAGAGTTTATTTGTCATTCAAGAATTTTCAAATTTCGAGCTGTAACTCTAGATTTACTGAGGAATCTAATAAAATTAAAGATTTTAGTTGAATAAAATTTTGTTTCTAAGGTTTTTGTCACTTTCGCACCATTGTGCGCAGGATCCCGGCCACTGCCTGACAGTGATTGCACCATACCACTTACCCATGTACGTTCTAGCTCAAATTATTCTTAGGAACTTTTTTGAGAAGCTAAGTGCTTAATTCGATGGTGACCCATTTCCCATACAACCCAATAGCGGCATCCTAGTGCACATAGCACAAAACAAACATATCTGATGTTTTCGAGCCAGGAAAATATTTTCCCAAAAACTCTACCACGGTTTGGGGAACTTATTGTTATTCATTTCAAATGTATACCGGTCTGACGGCGTTTGAACAAAATTCAACCATGAAATACCATAGAGGTTTTTATTCTCATTATAAATGTTCATCAACGCGTTCAAATGACAGATAAAATTGTATGCTTGAGCACGCTCAAGATATACTCACGTTTTCGCGCAAAACTAACTGTGGCGTATCAACTCGAGACAAAGCCTGCCCTGTAGTGACGACACTGATTCTACACACTTTTTTTTGCCGCTCGTCCGTTTCAAGTCAAGCTGAAACGATTCACTAGACGATCATCGGAGATTCTGCCGTGAATATTTCACACATATTCGCCGGTTCTCTTCACCGCACACTTCTGCCGCTCGTCTGACCGTTTCACATCGGCGTAGTTCAACACTGAACCCATCACTCGTCACATGAGAAAAATAACACCATTCACAAAAAAAACACGAAAATTATCAAAACAGTTGCAACGACAACAACAACAAAAAGCTATCGATGTGGTAGGTCTGTAATTCATACATTTTGTCGTCGTCGATGGCCGGATTTGTTGGCGGTCTGATCATCATCACCTAATGATGGTTAATATGGCTATTATTATGGTAGAAGAATTCATTTTATCGTTCCTTTTCAGGTACGTCGCTCCGTAACGATTAACACGCGTCGGTCGATCGGTAATAACGCAAACGATCGAGGTACTGGGCACTTGTTTCCACAAACTAGCTGACGAGGAGCTGGTAAAAATGTACGACTTGTACACGTGCTGGACATTCAATACTATCCGATTGAGTAGAAAGAATTTTAAAATCTGCTAACACACTGTTGGAAAACTGTGATAATCACTTTTCATCAATATCTTAAGCGCAGCATCGGTTGCAGGTGCAAAACGGTTTTGCACTGATTACTTATAAATGAAGTATCATATTTGAACTCAAAACACATGCACGGGTTCGTAATGATTCACTCGATTTGCACGATTCCGATTGGCAGAGAAACTCTTTTTATCCGAATACTTCTCTTTCCTTGTACAATTTAAGTTATCGAACACTTCATTTCTAACTTAATAAATCACTTGTACGATGACCTATCGCAACAGAACAACCCGGCAATGAAGAAAGTGATTGACAGCAACGCTACACCGGCACTCCACGATCGACACCGTCAAGCTAATAAACCACCTCCGTTCACCACAAGCACCGATTGGCCGAATGATGATTCGCGCGTGAGTCTGCCAGGGTTAACCGCAACGCTTAGTCGATCAAATGATGTACCCGTTCGGCTGGAGACCGTTTTTTGTTTGCTTGTGTCCCGTGAACCAACGTATCAGATGATTATGGGAAACATGCCAAAATAGCCAGAGAGATAAATGGTGCTTGTGTTTTTACCATTTATCAGATACAGCCAGTGAACGTACACTGGCTTGACATTGTATTATCTGCATTCTATGGAATCGCGTCACGGATGGCGAACCCACACTAACATGCCGCTATCACTGCGTCCGGCCGGGGCTTAAGTACGAATCGGACTGTCAGCCGGTGATACAACAGCGATAAGACCGACTAACGCCGAAAGGTAACAATCGATGCGGGATCGCGAAATCGTCCTAGCGGTTCAAGGCGCGAGTGAGAGCTAACTGACGCTGCTAGAGCTAGCGTAGGAGTTGTCTGACCGGCTAGTCAGTAAAACAGTGACGACGAATGCGTTGGGTTTGTTGGCAACGGCGGATGGTTATCGAAGGAGGTGCACGGTTGTTTGCTTGATGCTCGTTTCTCAGAAAATCTTTTTTTTAGTTTGGACTCAACTTTCACGCCGACGCACTACTTGGTCATGGTTATACATTATTGTTTTGATGAAAACTATCAAAGCGAGAATACACTTTCTTCAGAGTCGAGAATATTTCCGGATATTGAATAAAATGTTGTTGTACGAAAAACTGTTTTTATTCCTCTTGTGGTATTATGACGCCTTTCTCGTGTTATTGTGGGATTCTTCAAATCATTTTTCATCGACTCTTGAGTAAAAGCAAAATAGTTCATTTTACCTGCAAATGAAAGGTAAGAAGGATTCTTTACCTTCATTTGAATTCTCACTCTAATTGATTCGGTTTGAACTTTTAAAACCTTCACTCTGTAATTCCGGAACCGAAAGTTTGATCCGAATAAAAAGCAATAGCTGCTTATGAGACCGCTACACCGTTCATTGGACCCTGAGTTTGTAAAACTTTTTCTAACCATCTCCGAGAATGTCAAGTGAGATTTGTTTCGATGTTTCCACCCATAATTTCCGGTACTTCCGGAACCGAAAAATGTTAACCGGTCCCAAGTAGCAAATGTAACTTATTGAAATTTCAAGATTGTTTTGCAATTGGTATTTTCGTTCAATTTTTCTTCCATAAATATGTTTATTTCTTAAGGCAATTTACATAAGTTTTTCTTCGCCGTGGCATCACTTTTACATAGAATTCTTATCCTAATATAATACTAATATAGTCACAACGATTTGAGTTTAATAAAACATATTCCTCTTATTTTTTAAATATCAGATTATTTGAACCAAACGATTAACTGCTATAAATTATAAAATAAGCTGAAATTTTTATACATTTCGTAGCCTATTTTGAGTTTGTTTTTATCAGTACATCATTTTTATTAAAATTTTACTATTGGATGAACTAATGGGTCAATTATTAAATTGAAACTTAAAATGTCTTTATGAAATGATAAAGAAGTTTCATGTAAGAAACGTCACGACAAGCAAGAATGCGTCGAACTGGGACATTGGATAGTCTACCTTGGGTACGCAAAGAATTTATTAGTTGAGATCTGACATCACGATACTCCACGCATGTCCAAACGACATGATCAATATCGCGAAACCCTTCGCCACAAGCACAATGATTAGTCTCGTAAAGTCCAATTCGAAGGAGATGTGCATCTAACGTGTAGTGATTGGACATGAGTCTGGACATCACACGAATGAAATCCCTACTCACAACCAGTCCCTTGAACCATGCCTTTGTCGATATTTTAGGAATAACTGAGTGCATCCACCGACCCAGATCATCTTTATCCCAAGAAGCTTGCCAGCTGTTTTTTGGCGAGACGCGCTATAGAATTCGTTGAAAGCAATCGGTCTCTCATAAATATCACCCTCAATAGCATCACGTTTGGCTAAAATATCGGCTCTTTCATTGCTTGGAATGGAGCAATGAGCCGGGACCCAAACTATTGTGATTTGATAATTATTGTTCAATATGACGTTCAGGCACTGTTTTATTTTGCCCAAGAAAAACGGTTCATTTTTGCCAGCAGCGTTTGAGCGAATGGCTTCAATTGCACTCAGACTATCTGTGAAGAGAAAATAATGGTTTGGAGATACACTGAAGTCTTTTTTTATGCGAGTTTACGTACCTCATAAAAAACAAATAACTCTGAAACTTTACATAAAAAAAACCGCACGAATCAAGATTGTCTGTGCACGGTTCGTGAGCATTTAGAAAATCAGGATCAACAACCTTGCTACCTGGAAAGTGTTGTTCGAAGAGACAGTTAACAGATCGGCTGAAAGGTTCGTATCGTTTCTATGAGAGGGCGCCACTAGAATTAAATCCATACCATTTTAAGTTAGTACCAACCATCAAAAGATACGTGTATAAATTTGACAGCTGTCTGATTATTAGTTTGTGAGATATTGCATTTTGAGTGAAGCTACTTTTGTTATTGTGAAAAAAATGGAAAAAAAGGAATTTCATTAAAAAGGGGCTATCAATGGTACTATTGTTTGGAGAAGACTCCCTAATAATGCTATGCGTAGGAAAAGAATCTGGACAAACGTTCCTCGCAAAATTAAATATTCATCGGTTCGAGTATTTCTCACTCTCATTTCCTACGTTACAATTCCTCATTCGTCTGGCCGTATTCCAAAGAGTGCTCATTGAGGTTTCTTTTGACAAACCTGCGACAAAATGTCTCCAATAGCTGCTTTTCTTGACCCGAAGTATGTTGCTGTACTTGGTTTCTAAAACCAAGAATTTTTCAAAATTCTGAGGAGTTCTTCCTCCTCGTTTTAAAAACGTCTTGAAAGCATTTTGTTTCGCGTGTTTAGCATCTGAGCACTCTTTGTCCCACCAAGGGTTTGGAGGCCTTCTGTTAGACGATGGACCAAGAAATCGTTTGGTTTGGGCTTGTTCTGCGGCCTCTAGAATCGAACAAACGAGGAAGTCATATTCTTCAAGTGAGGGGAGCTCTTCCATTGAATTTAAGACACTTGACATATTACTTTGGAATGTAATCCAGTCAATATTTTTTGTCAAATCATATGGAATATTGACTGAATTATCAATTAGCATTTGTTATTGCTAATTGAGATGATGATTGGTAAATGGTCGCTACCGTGTAAATCAGGAAATGTTTTCCAGGTACAATCTAGTCGAATTGAAGACGAGCAAAGAGATAAGTCTAATGCAGGAGGTCTTGGAATCCTTGTCATGCTACCCATATTCAATACTGTCATGTTGAAATTGTCGCAAATATTATACATTAAGAATGATCTGTTATCATTGAAAACGGAACCCCACATCATTCCGTGCGAATTGAAATCTCTCAGAATCAATCGTGAAGCAGTGGGCTTCGGCCATTTCATTAAGCTGTCGCTGTCCAACTTGTGCTCTTGGAGGAATATATACCGAAGCAATGCAAATGTTATACTAGAAGTCGAAGGAATGTTTAATCTATAAAAGGAATAACATTTCTTAATTCCTAAAAGCACTCCACCTTACGGAGAGTCTCTATCGAGACGTATAATGTTAAAGTCATTAAAATTTAAGGCCATGTTTGATGTGAGCCATGTTTCGCACAAAGCAAATACATCACATTTTTGACTATGTAATAAAATTTTATATGAATCAAGTTTTGGCATGATGCTTCGACAATTCCACTGCAGGACAGAGATTGATTCATTTGCGGCGGGTGATAAATTGTCCATCAAATAATACAAATCCTGAGACAATTGGCCATTGAGTAACTGTTTTAAAAAAGATCTAGCTATTGGGAGGAATGCCATTATGAGGGTCTTTAGTGGTTCAGAAATATTGAATGCTATGAAAATCCATTCTACAATTACCGAAAACTTCAGTAATCCTGATGGTGGGTGTGAAACGGAGCTCACTGGATTATTGTCTTTTCTTGTGCTAGTTCCTGGATTGGTTTGTGAATTTGACAGAGCAGGAGGCACAGTTTTTGGTTTTTAAATTTGGCTTTTTAGATTTAACACGGGGATTTTTTTTTGAAGGTGTAATTTTAGGTGTCTTTTTTGGTATTTTGTGGTTTGTTAATCTCCTCCTTGCAGTCCCTTGAGGAGTGACAATCGAGGTAACTTCACTATTTCCGTCAGAATCAGATCGTTTTAAGCATTTCTGCATATGTGCGCTTAGACCGTGCTTTTAAAGAAAGCTTCATTTTGTCTTGACGCAACTTTAAGTCGTTAGCCTGCTTTAAGGTGAAATGTAGCGGAATGCGCGAATCACGTTTTTGATCAATTATTCAAAAACTAGACCGATTTTCGAAAAACCAAAAACACTTAAGTTTTCGAAAACAAATTGGTCACAAATAAGTATTCCTAAAATTTTGAAATTTGGTTTGCCGAGCCGTAATTGGTTCTTGAAATGTATACAAAAGGTTACTGTTCCGTTCCACGGGGATGGTTTTAGAACTGAAAAATAGTGTTTGTAGCAGAATTTCACAAAGAATCTGAAAATGCAACTCAAAATTATAAAATATTAGCCAAAACAACCGAAATTTGAAAAAGTTAACAAAAACTTTTCCGCATTTTTTTATTGCTTGCCCGCTGCTGTTTCGTATTGAGGTGGTGTGAGAAATGCACGGTGGACTCGGTGACATTATATCGTGAGCAAAAATTACATATCAAATAATGACGCGAATTTATGTAGCATTGGGTGTTGTGTTGAAATGAAAACGAGTTGAATACAATAAAATGGGTATTGTAAGAAATCGTTTATTTTCTAAGTAACTGTCGTTTACAATACTAGTAATTTCCAACTCTGTTGAGCTCAATGCATTGATGCTGCTGAAGCAATAATGCTTGGCTGTGTAATATCATATAAAAGGTATTATTTTAGATTGTAGCAATTTTTTTTACCAAAACTAAAACTTCAACCTTGACAGGCTACAGAATGAAATGAATACAAGCCAAGTATTATCGTTAATGAAGAATATTTGAAAGTATAACTTTTATATAACCTGTGATACAAACAATGTGGCTTGATGAACTACTGGCAAAGATATCGAAAATACTTGAATGTTCTCTAGTCTTCAATCGTTTTTTTTTAAGAAGAATCCATGCTTGCTACTAAACTCGGCATATACATGGTTAGCAAGTTAGTCAATACATATACATATAACCTCATGTTAGTCATTCATAATTACTTATGATTCATAGCTGTAGTGTACGAGTAATCACTAACAATAACTATTGAATTAGCATATCTTCAAATTGTGAAGGATTCAAAAATCCATTACGACCTGTCTTTTTTACAAGCCAACATAACGAGATGTAAGCCCACTGCGCTCAATCTTTGAAAAAAGTTCTGGTTACTACAGGCCCGTGCGCAGGAATCATCCATGGGGGGGGGTTTCAAGGGGAGAGGGGGGTGTCCAAAAATTTAAAACGAATTCTGACAGGATCGTGCGGGGGGGTTTATGTCAGTTTATAAATTGATAAAAAATTGATAAAAAAATATGAATTGTCAAGTTATTTGCACTTTAATATAATAAGTAATCCATTGTTCATGAAACATAATTTTAAAAAAATTCTTCATGGGGGGGGTTAAAACCCCCAAAACCCCCCCCTGCGCACGGGCCTGGGTTACTATGTGTCGGTTTTTCTTGTTATGCTTTGTGCGACGGTTCGTTCAACTGAAGCGGAAGAAACTTTGCGCGCATTTTATGACGCTACATTTCACCTTAACTGGTATGCTCTGATCTTGTGTCATGCGAGCTCGGATGAAATTCCATGTTATGTCGTTTCGTCTGAGAAATTGACAACTACCCCAGGGTAAGTTTTGAGTGCTTAAGATTAATTTCTTATTTATATAAGATGAACTCGATTGATGCGAAAAATTTTATTGCTTCAACCTAAATCGCAGAATGGTAGAGAAATTTAACGCTATAAAAATAACTGCTGAGAGTGACGAAGAGAAGCTTAAATATCAAAATTCGTATCGCAAGTATGTACAAAGATATCATTGCATACATTTCGATATTGGTGTAATTTCATCGACTATAAAATGAATACAAATCAAGACTAACGACGATTGATTGAACTTTTTTATTGAAGATCATTAGAAATTTTGGTTGCCTTGTTCCACATCAATGGCTCGAACAACCCCATGGTGCTGATCCTTGTAGTTTTTTTAGATGACACTAAATCTCGACGTTTCATGAAATTCTAAGATGCTTGGCATCAAACAAAATTTTCAATTTCGGGGTTCTCATGTACTTCCCCTATGGTGATTTTTCAAGCTCGAAAATTTTGAAACCTTAACTGTCGGGTAGCACAACTTACCCATATCCGATCAGCTCAAATTTGGCATGGGGACTTTTTTGAGCTTTACCGCTTTACGAAATTAGAGGTGGTACCCTTATATACATTTGAGCGGAAAAAAACAACTAGTTTTGTCGGTTACGTCACTTATACCATTATATCTCCGGAACCAGAAGTCGCAGTCATTTAATCTTCGAACTTGATCAATGACGCATTACTAGCCCATTACTACATAACACACAGACATTTTTCGATCTCGTCGAGCTGAGTCTATTGGTTTATAACACTATTGATCTCCGAGGTTCCGTTCGATAGTCGGTTTTGCCTGCAATTTTAACACCTTTCTATAGAGAAAGGCAAAAAGGAAGTGCACTTCAGTTTAGTTGCACGTTTGACGCTTGCAAAGCGCCGTTAAATTAAATGATGTGAAGAAATTGAAAAGAAAAAAATCGTGCTTAATCCACCTAGCTGTGAGATGATACCTTTTTTATCAATCTGCATGTGTTTTTTGCATGAATATTCTTCGTTGTTTCAGTTTTCATGACATTATTCTAATGTCCGTCGTTTTAACTGGCGATTTGAGATTTTAATCACTCATTACTCTGTAATTTCGAAACTGCAAATCGGATCTAATGTGAATCTAAAAGTGTAACCATCGATTAAACATTCCATGATATGTTGAAGAAAGTTCCACTTTAGAGTTTACGGTTATTTAAGGTACTTCCAGAGTCGGTATTCAGGAATCAGCATAACCCAAACCGATTCATATGACGAATAAATTGCAATATTTTTTAGTAGAACTTTAAAGCTTTTCGGGATTGTCATCTTCTATATCGCTTTAAGTTTTAAAAATTTATCATCCTATGATTCCAGAATCGGAAGTCAGAATTGGATAAAATAGAATTTATTTTAATTTGAACTTTTGTTTCAGAAATTCGATTTGGCTTTTTTGAGAAAACGATTGAGCTTTGATAAACGATTCGGTACTGGAACCGGAATTCAAAATTCGGTGTAGCCTAAGTCCGACAAATTTACCTGAGTAGCATTATAGTTTACGTTTGTTTCAAAATGTTTGAAAATCAATGTAGACATCTATGAGAAATCGTAGTGCGAATTAACCATGCGAATGCTGAATATCACTAAAACTGAAATAAGTTTATTTGGTTATCGACTATCCAAATCTGCTAACTCGATAAACCTGATTAATTTATGTGAAATAGACATTTTTATACTAATCACCCTGTATCTCCGAAACCGGAAGTTGGATCTGACTGAAAAACAAGATGTTCTATAGAATCTTAAAACTTTTCATTTGAATCTTAAACTCGTAGATGGCTAAATCCGATCGGTTTAGCCATCTACGAGAAAAATTAGTTACACAGTTTTAATTTCGTTTCACATATCATCCTGTAGTTCCGGAACCAGAGGTCGGAACCAAACTTAAATCAGGAACCTTGTTTGGGAGCATACGACTTTTCATATGAATCTGAGTTTGTAGAAAACGGTTGAGTCATCTCCGAGAAAAATTGAGTGAAATTATTTGTCACACACCCATCTGCTGATCTCGACGAACTGATTCGAATGGTATATGGCTGGTATGTTCTTCCAGCATTTATTGCTGTAAGTGGTTTAAATCAATATAATTATGGAATTGTTATCAACTCGAAAATTCTGCTATCATCTGGTTTACATATGGCATATTCAAACGATTATGTTGCCAAAAACGAATCGTGCTAAAATCGGTCCGAGGCAAAATATCATGCTGTACACAGTCTTCGTGTTTTATGTTGCTCCCAAGCATTTTTTTGCCAGACAGCGCTCAAAACTTCTACTGCTGGAATAGGGGAAAAAGTCGCTTACACAAAAATTTCTATATATCCGTTAAAAATGGACGGATTTCAACAATCTATGGCTTGTTGGATAGGTATTACCGTGCGGAATCGAAGTCTGAAAACATATTCTGTTGTCAAGATCAATTGTGACAGATACTGACAAAAAACTGAAAATTTGGACATAAAACTTCGTATAACTCAAAAAGTAAACATCTGATCTCATAACCATGCAATAGCGTTCAGGGTGACGGGGAGACCTTTCATTTGCGACTAGTGTTATCAAAATCGGTCCAGCCATCTCTGAGATCTCGACCTCTTAGTTGACAACACACATACAGACACACACATATACACACGAACATTTGCTCAGTTTGTCGAGCTGAATCGATTGATATATGACATTCGGCCCTCGGAAATTTTTTCTAAAGTTTGAGCGAATTCTATACCTATTTTTTTGATTTATAAAAAAAAGGTAAAACATTTTAATGCTAAGCGCAAATGACTCAGATAGTTCTGAATTATGACAGATGTGAACGCAACGATAGAAGCAAAAAAAAATAAACTAATCCTGATAGATTAGTGACTTTTCGTTTATATTAGTTGAAGCTGATGTGCCGTCTGCATTGTACTTCTCTCGTTCTGACCCTAACCGAAGACATGTTTGATGACACTCGTTGGTAGCGTTTTTAATTCTAACTAGTTTACTGTTGTCGCGTTTACTCCTTATGACGGTTAGCTAAGAAAACGCATAAAGCGACGAGAGAAAATGTTTTGGTAAACCAAAAATAGCGACACACATCACGTCTCCGGAAAATGTTGACCAGGTCCAGTTGGTTGGCAAACTTGGGTTAGTGAGCAACAATATAACCCTCATGGTATCAATCAGCAAATGAATAAAATTTCAGTGGAACAATATTAAATCAGATGACCGATGAATAAATAGCCCACAACAGCAATTGCCAAACTCAGAAACTATCGAAAATATCAGAAAGTTTTTGTTCACTCATCTCATTTGTTGCAATACGTTCAAAATCAATTATAGTTAATGGGCTGTTTCACACAAGCAGCATGCAGATCCCGCATACCGACAGCTCGTCTTTTGAGGGTGTTTTAGAATATTTAAAGAGCTGTGGAAAACATTGTTTACGATAGCAGCGTTCATTGCGGTTGCTGCTAACGATTTTGATGTTGATGATGATGATGATGATGATGATGATGATATTAATGATGACGGTACTTGTGAAAATTTACTGCTTTCATATAATGAAACGTACCTGTGCGCTCTTTCAAAGTAACTAGATTCGCAAACTAACACGTGTCTTTGAAGGGGAACCGGTACAGCGTGCATAAACACGAATATGCCAGCAAAGTGTTCCATTACTAATGGACTACATCCAGATGCAGACCCGGTTTTTTTTGTAGCGCTGAATGAACGCTTTGGTTGAGGTCTGATGGTCGCGTTAATGTTGTACAGATTTGGACTCTTTCCAGATACTTAATTAATGATTTTTCAGATTGTGTTTGGACGAGTAAAAATAAGTTTCGGTCTATGTGTTTTATTGGTTCATTACCCATTAGTATTGACTTTTTTATGGTTTTGATTCCTACGCTAAATGAGGTTTTATGAAACAGAGCACGAAAATTCCAAGGAATACAGTTTGATGTCGTTAGCCGTGCATGGATACATTTGAAATTCGTTTTATTACGTTGTTCCATTCGTGCTTTAAATTTTGCAAGATTCATAAGTTACAATGTGTCACTTCGAAAAACTACACTGACACATGCATTGATTTTTGCAATATGTTAAAAATGGTTAGTAGAAGTCGCATTTAGCCCATGACAATGATCCAAACCTACTCCAAATCCAATGATTTGGTGATTCGGTGATTCAGTTTCAGTTAGAATTCAAAGCAATTTGTTCGGGATTGTAACAAATTTACCACAAGAATTACTCCAGAGATGCTTTAGCGAACATATAACTAGTCGGAATCGAGAAGTTTACAATGCTTCTGACAGTCAGGAAGGTTGTGTGGATCTTTTCAATAAATTTTTTTCCGGTTAATTGATATCCATCAAAACACCTTACAATATGGGTTTTCGGAACGAATTTTATGAGTGAATGTCGCAAAACGATGCTTGAAATGTATCTGAATTTCAAGATAGCGTTTTCCGGTATATTGGTATTCCTAAAAACCCCTTACAATATTCCTCAAAACCCCTACAATAACGAGTTTGATGAGGAGATATCGGGAGCGATGTTTGAGGTGGTTCTGAGTTCTGTTTTAGTTCTAAATATGAAGAATTTTTCTTTATTTGGGGCACTTGTTCAGCAATTTCAACAGTCTTGATAATCTGATTTGACTGGTATTTTAGTATTTTTTTATTAAATCCGGCTATGATTTAGATCTGCCGCAGATATTATACTACTGATTCAAAATTGTAAATCTACTCAGGAAAACCGTTCCGAAAATATGCATACTGTGAAGGGGTTTCAAGGAATATCAATAACCCAAGTAACAATTTTTGTTACGCTAGCTTGTTTGTGACTAGTTTGCAACCAGATATTTGAGTGATTGTTACTAACATCTAACCACTTGCATGACTCAAAAAGCGCAGTTACTACTAGTTTCTATGTCGGTTAAAAATAAGTTGTCGTTACGTTGTAATGCCATACTGAAAGAAATTATCTTTTCATAACTTGAAAATAACTTGTTTTCAAGTAAACTAGTTGAAATTTAGTCACAATCGACATTATAAACATTGAATGAATACAGAACACTTTTCTATCATCAATAAAAAAGCAGAAGAGTACTTTAAATCACAAACTTGATACAAGGTACAAATTTCACAACGATTTTGAAACTGTCGAGCGGAATTAAATTTTACTTAACTGTTTTTTATGCGCCTTCAATCAAAATCTGTTTATAAAGATATAAAAAATAAACAGCAAAATAACACTATGTTCATAATGTTCAAAATTATTCCAAGTAGAGTGATTTCTCATCATTTTAAATCCATATATCATGAGAATTATAATATTATCACAATCGATGTTCAATCCCTATATTATTTTCTTCGTGTTTATGACAGTGCATAGAACAAAAATGACTATTCTGCCTTTCACGGCAAAAAGTAGTTTTAAAACAAGTAATAATTTCATACACTTCTTGAGACTCCATATTGTGTTCATCATATTCAAGCCAACAAAGGTTGTTTTGTTTGCATTTTCGTTATCATAACGTTGGGAAAACCTACCTATAACTATCTGAATCAATGAAGAAATTATATGTTATAATCTTATAATATCTAAGTTATTACTACATCAATTCATAGTAACGATTTACATATACGCTTATGTATTTATAATGGTTTCGCAACGGAAAATAAACCTTTTTTCAACTAGTACCTAAAAGCATAGCTGTGATTAAAGACATGTTAGAATCAAGTAACGATAACTTACAAATGATAGTTAGTTCAATGTTTACGTTATAAAGAAACACTGCAGTCACCTTGTTTTAACCAGTATAACATAAAAACATGTTCGTGCTCTTGTTGCAACATAGTTGGGTTAAGTGATATCAAAACTAGTTACGGGTTGCTACTATTGAAGTCAAATAAACTTATTTTCAACTAGTAGCTAGAAGCATTGTTGTGATTAAAGATATGTTTGGATTAAGTAACGATAGCTTATAAATTATATTTAATTCAATATGACACAAAGATGTTATTATTGGAAACTTAAATAACTATTTCGTAACTAGTTATGTTATGATGAAACATTGCTGTCACCATGTTTTAACCAGTAAAACATATTCGTGCTCTTGTTGCAACATAGTTTGGACTTTGTCGTATCAGAACTAGTTGCGGATTGCTACTTGGGAAACCGGGAGTCGCTATCTTGGAATTCAAAACCACCTCAAACATCGTTTTACAACATGTACTCATCAAACCCGTTCTGGAAATACCCATATTCTGATGGTTTGTAACAAATATAGATGAACCGGAATCGCCATCTTTTAAATTGATGCGACCTAGAACATCTTTCTCTGCAAATACTAATAATTTTTGTTCCATAGTTATCCAGTATATTATACATTATAATATACATACATAGGGAAATAACGTAAACTTTTTTTACGTTTAACATTCCAAATCACTTAAACTTTTTCTACGCCATAATTCGATTTACGAAGTGCCGATTATTACGTAAATAGAGGTTTGGATGTACTACTACTAATATAAACACCCAAACCTTCGTTTACGAACACTTTTTTACGTTACTTCTTTTTACGTAACTCTTTTTAGGAATCAAATTTTTGTTTGCAAATATTTTTGCATACAATGAAAATGAATTCCAGCTCATTTATATTCCATGGCAACTACTACAATATGGGTATTTTCGGAACGGGTTAAAAAAGTACATTCCGGAGAATGATGTTTGAAGTATTTTGGAAATCCAAGAAGGCGACTTCCGGTTTATTGATATTCCTTAAAATCCTTACAATCAGAGATGTCTATCTCCTCTGTGTGACGAAGAGCAAGCAAAATTTCTCCCCTCGCACTGACAACTTCAACGAGAGCTCTTCTCTTTCACATTTATACACCACTGTTGTGTAAGTGTGCACGCATCATGAGTGCGTTTGTTTATTTCCTTTTACCTCTTCCACTGAATCGCACCAAAGTGCTAGAGCATTAGCTAATAAATAAAGCAAAATAAAACAATTTATCGTAAAATTTTCGGTTTTCCTTGCAAATTTTTCATAGCAAGGCCAGATCTACTCTCTATTAATTGAAGTTCACAGAAGTGTTCGCTCACCATCACGCGCCAGTGGTCACTTGGGTGTATTTAGACGAGAGCGCGTGTGAGCGATTCATGCGAAGAGAATGTGTTTCACTCGCGCCAGCTGCTTTAACCACAAGCACACACTCAAATGCTGTCTATTCGACACTGAGAAGAAATGCGCTTTCCTCTTTGTGCGGTGCTTAGTTTTTTTCATTCTCGGTGTGGCAAAAATCTGACTCTAGCGAGCATCACTCTGGTGAAATGCCATCTCTGCTTACAATATGGGTATTTTCGGACCGGATGTATATCAATAAACCGGAAGCTGTCATCTTGGAATTCAGAATCACTGCCAAACATCGTTTTCCGACATCTACTCATCAAACCCGTTTCGAAAATACCCATATTATAAGGGTTTTCAAGGAATATCAATAAACCGAAAGGTGCTATCTTTGAAACGACCCCAAACATAATTATCTTCAACCCACTTATCACATCCGTTCCGTAAATGGCCATATGATTCGGGGTTTCCACATCCATTACACAAAATGAAATTCACACTGTATATTTTAATAGTTTAGAATCAGCAACATAAAATATGCTTTATGATTGACCTTTTATTATTACTTTTATCATTATAATTATACTGGCTGAAAAAATTTTCACCACGAAGCATGGAATTCCGACGCATGGAAGTTTTTGCAAACTTCAATCCATTGTGTTCGGTGTCGATGGAATCGATTGTGTTTTCAACCCCGAGATTCGGTCACAGTTTTAGTTTTCTTTACTGCGTGTATCTAGTACAGCACACAGCGTGCTTCGTTAGTAGAGGCGGTGTTGTTTTTTTTCCGTATCAGTGTGGGTACGTGATGAAGATTTGAACTTTTTGAACTTTTTTTTCTCATAAATACGTTCATTTCATAGACACAATACATAAGTTTTTCTTCGCCGTGGCATCCACAATACATAGTAATTTAAACCTAATACATTTCGAATATCATATTAGTATGTTGGTATTCATTAGTTAATCTAAAACCTGTTTTTATCAAGCGGGTTGCTATTTTAAATTACATTAAATAAAATACATTTATTTTGTAAATGATCTTACAACTATTTCAGATTTGTTTGTATAAGTTCATCACTTATATTCAATATAATATAGATGGCTATTGGTTGAACTCATGGAAGAGAAAGGAGAAACATAAAATAACATATAATTTGGAACTCCAATGGATTTAATGAAATGATAAAGAAGTTTCATGTGTATAAGGTCACGACAAGCAAGAATGTCGCGAATTGGGACATTGGGTAGACTACCTTGAGTACGCAAGGAATTTATTAGTTGAGATCTGACGATACTCCACGCATGTTCAAACGACATGATCAATATTTCGATAGCCTTCGTCACAAACACAATGATTAGTCTCGAAAAGTCGAATTCGAAGAAGATGTGCATCTAACGTGTAGTGACTGGACATTAGTCTGGACATCACACGAATGAAGTCGTTGAAAGCAATCGGTCTCTCATAAATTTCACCCTCAATAGCACCACGTTTGGCTAAAATATCGGCTCTTTCATTGCCTGGAATGGAGCAATGAGCCGGGACCCAAACAATTGTGATTTGATAATTATTGTTCAATATGTCGTTCAGGCACTGTTTTATTTTGCCCAAGAAAAACGGTTCATTTTTGCCAGCAGCGTTTGAACGAATGGCTTCAGTTGCACTCAGACTATCTGTGAAGAGAAAATAATGGTTTGGAGATACTGTGACGATTACACTCAAACTATAATGAACTGCTGCTAACTCTGTTATATAAACAGATGCAGGATCTTGAAGCCTAAATGAAGCCGAAACATTATTGTTGAATATACCAAACCTAGTAGTCTCTTCAGTTTGTGATCCGTCCGTGAAAAACATTTTCTCAGATTCAATATGCCTGAACTTACTTGAAAATATTTTTGGGATTTCCATCGAGCGTAGGTGTTCCGGGATTCCACGCACTTCGCGCTGCATGGGTGTGTCGAGAAATAGAGTTGAATCAGGGACATTTAGGAGGCTGTCACGGATAGGAATATATCTTGAAGGGTTTATTTCCTGGGACATCTGGTTAAAATATACTGTCATGAATATTGTTGAAGCTCAACTAGCCTTTCGAAGTTATTAATAACTAGGGGATTCCGTACCTCACATCTCATTAGCAGTCGCGATGAAAGCTCCCAAAAGCGATTTTTCAATGGAAGAACTCCCGCCAGAACTTCAAGACTCATTGTATGTGTCGAGTGCATGCAGCCTAAAGCAATTCGCAAACAACGATACTGAATTCGCTCAAGTTTGATAATATGAGAGTTTGCAGCGGAACGATAGCAAACGCATCCATATTCCATCACCGAAAGTATCGTTGTCTGATACAATTTTATTAGATCTTCCGGATGAGCACCCCACCAAGATCCTGTTATTGTTCGAAGAAAATTTACTCTTTGTTGGCATTTTGTTATCAGATACCTAATGTGTCCTCCCCACAATTTTTTTTTGAACTTTTCTACACTAATAACCCTGTTGTTTCGGAACCGAAAGACTAATCTAGATGAAATTCAGGAATTCCGCATGGAATCATAGGACCTTTCATTAGAAACTATTCAGGTCAAGCTATCGCTGAAAAAGGTGGGTTCGATTTTAACTGGGTTTTTAAGTTAACTGACAAGACCTATCGATTGGAATTGGTTTGGGCCCAGTTTTGAAATAAATTTTTGGGTTTTGCACCACCGCTCTATGTAACTGTTTGAGAGTTTCAACACTCTTCATCCTGTAATTACAGAACCGGAAGTCGTATCCAAATATAATTTAGGAACTTTGTATGAGATAATTTTACCTTACATTTTAATCTAAGTTTGTGAAAATCGGTTCTCTCATCTCCGAGAAAAAAGAGTGCAACAAACACTTTTACATACACACATACACATATACAGACATTTTTCGTATTCGACGAGTTGAGCCGAATGGTATAGGCAACGGGTCAAAAATTGGTTGTCTCAGTGAATGCACAACCTTTCCATGTGAGGAAAGTAAAAACCCGAGTTCTTAGACTTATATGTCTGAATATCTCCGAAACGGCTAATTCTAGACGAAAGGTTGTTATGAGCAAATTTATTTCTTTCAATCTGTAGAATTATATTCCAGATTTTAAATGTCTATTTTGTTATCAAAAACATGAAGTTTTGCAAATGATGGTGAATAATTTTTTTAGCTGTAATTTTAACATTTTTCAATTCGTAAATGAAGAAAGCTGCCATTTCTTCGACGATTGTTAATATATTTCTCTTGTTCATTGATCGTGTTATTAGATGACCAAATAATCTCACTTCAGTTACACTGGTCCAATATTCCCAAACGAAACACACTTCGATTTTCCATTAAATTATATATTCATAACTACGAATGAAAGGTATTATGGTCCCATAAAGAACTCAGGATCCTACTTTCAGGTCCAAAATTGCATGGTGATCAGTGCTTCAATTTTCTGTCCGTCGTTTATAGCCACGATGTAGAAAACCTATAAAATCTTCTCAATTGGACCCAACATCAATAAAGTATATGAATCTCTCTAGATGTTGGCCAATAGAAAGGATTCCAGGAATACCAGTCCCAGGATTCCGGTTCCGGAAGTACACGAAATAGTAGAATTCATATCAATTTCTTAGAGATGGCTAAACTGACCTGAGAACTTTTTCAATTTGTAGGTTCTGCGACTTGATATCTAAGTTGTTTCTGTTTTCTTTTAAACAATAGTATTTTCAATGATTTTTTCTAGTCTTGTTAAGACGTAGAGCCGCCTTGAGCTAGCTTTAAATTTGATAAGTATCTAACGGGGAAAAAAGATTGGAAAAATGATATGCGAATGCAATTACGTAATGAAAACCGCAAAATGTTACGTAATGAAAATGTAATGTTACCGCAGAGACGGGATTCGAACCAGTAGTTGGAAATTGTTTTGCCAATTAAACTACCCTGCATCTAAAACACATGAAGAGACAGCCCAATTGACTAGAAGAATCAGGCATGCTTTGCCTTTCTTGGCTACCGCAGCATTCAATTATTATCATATCTCTATGAAAACACATTCAAGAGATAAACAACACACACCGCATCACAAGTCTATCTTCACTTCTGCTTTGCCGGGAAACGCTGGTTTGAGATTTTGTTTTTGTCTCAACGCAAATGGTACATTAGCTGACTTCTCCAAGGTGTAACCGAACCGCTCAAAGAGCAAATCTTTGAAAGGGCTCTGTTTAAATTGTGGCTTCTATACTGAGCGATATGTGAATTTTTATATACAAAATTTTCGTCTCTATTTGACGAAAGCCATTACAGCGGCTTGGGAAGCAAATAAATTTGGGGTCGTTTGTTTTTATTTGAAGTTCCGACCACTAATATTCTAAAATATAGGGTTTGATGTATACTAGAACCGAAGCGTAAGAATATTTACTAGTAGAGAGTGTGATGATACCGAAAATAAATTTAATGTTGGTCGAGCTGTATATTATATATCATATAAATTATATTACTAGTAGACTGGTAGACGCTTTTGCCTAAGCAACATAATTACGAGTTAAGCGCCTTACCTTCTAAGTCAGTCCAGATACCAGTAGAATTCGATTATTTACAACAAAAAACAATCTACTGGTTCCGGTGAACTCAGTTAACCTATCCTACTGCTCAGCCTCCCACAGTCCAATGGATAATTGAAACGAAAAACTGCTACTTGTAACGCCGCCCGTAACAAGATAAGTATAGGCTTTGCTACGACGAATTACTCTTTTTCGGCATAAACAAACTTACTGACAATGTATGTGACAAGCTGCCCATTTGCCACAGGTCCAGAGAACTAACCAAGAGACATTATCAGATTTCAACCAACGGAGTGCTTTTGTGATTCTATCTGTTTCAATTTATTTTGTGTGAAACAAAATAAACATAGGGTGAATAAGTGTTGAATGCATTCTTGGTGTATTACAGAAAGACAATTAAAATTCGGGTAGTGTTTATATTAGTTTCAAGTGAACAAATTTTGTACAAAAATATATTTGTTTTTACTCAGATCTTAGAATCATAGTGGCGTTTGCTAATGGAAATAGCGTTACTAGTTAGATTCCCAGCGATCCGCTTTACTCCATGTCATACTACGGTCCACAGAAGTCCGATGGAAAAGAAAATGGTCACAACAGGAGGATCGTGCATCCACAACAAACTGAATTATGGTCGGCACCTGTCTCGCTCAATGAAGACATTATACATATCGTTACCCGCCACGTTCGGCTATTCCTATCGGGGATGGTTATTTTTGGGTGCCGTTTAGGTTATTTTTAAAAATACTACACCGAGAACCGCGAAATTGAAAGGTTGAACTATGAATCTCATTAGCAGATATCACAGATGTGGCAATTTTTTGAAGTCTTTAAAGTATCACTGTTTCTGAGTACTGCCAAGTAATTAACAATGAAACAGCTGAGGTGCAACAGTTTCCGTACACAAAGAGAAAACTGACATTGACTAGTCGTGATTGTGGAGGAACGACTGTTGAGTTGAGCAAAAATGATCTTCGATTTAGTAGTAGTTTTAGATGTAATGTAACCTACTGCTTCTCCCCTGCTTTATTGCTGCTTCACACTCCCTTTTGCAATTTATTTTGTTTTAGTGTACATATTGCGCTGCTGTTGACATTTATTATGCCTACGGTTTGTGTCTTCTAAAGCCACTAATCGCTGGTGGTGGTGTGTTTTGGCACTAGATATCAATAACGCATACCGTATATTATTAAATGTTCTTTCGTGAAATTGTTTTATTCACCATCGTGTAGAAACAAGCGACTTGGTGTTAGTTTCAGGGGCGGACGACTACACGGTCATCAGATCGTGTAAAAGTGAAAGTTAATCTAAATAATAAGATAATATAAGAATGAAAAAAAACGTGGGCAAAAGGGCTCTGTTCCAGTTTGGATGAAATATCTGGCTAGTAATACAACTCAGCTTAAATAAATTCATTTCAACTATTTTCATTTTCTGTTTTTTTAACAATCGTGACAGATTAGCGGGTTCAAGAAAGTTCAAGAGGGGTTGTGTGGGATTAGTGGGTTTAAAAATGTTCAGAAGGGATCGTACGGAATTAGTTGAGGTTATTTCAGATTAGATGAGTGTTTAAAACCTGACCATATTTCTACGTGTATTTTTCTTTGAGTTTCTGATTTGCACCCCTATATACAAAATAAAGATGTGTTCCACATTAATACAGGTAGAAATGTGATCAGGTTTTAAACACTTGCAGCTCAGTATATTTTGTATCAATTATTAATATTATTTCATTCAATTATAAATGATTGAAATTTTGATTAGTAGCGACCCATACATGTAAAGTTATAAACTGTATCACTAAAATATTGTGTGTGTGTGTGTGTGTGTGTGTGTGTGTGTGTGTGTGTGTGTGTGTGTGTGTGTGAGTGTGTGTTTGTATCAAATAATCTCACTAGGTTTTCTCGGAGGTGGCTGAACCGATTTTGACAAACTTAGAAACTTAGAATAAAAGGTCTCGTGGTCCCATACGGAATTCCTGAATTCCATACGGATCCGACTTCCGGGTAAAGTGTGTTCAATATTGTACACCGTTACTTAAACTGGCGGAACAAAAACCGTAAAATATGTTATAAATTAGACTCTAAACCGTTATTCCCAATCTTAGGGTCAATTGAAAGGTTTTATGGTCTTGCCAAAATACTGCACATTTTCGGATGCGACAAACATTTAAATCGTAATTTAGAGTGCGTACTAGTAGAGTTTGTATGTCATGTTAGTTGGTGGCCGTAGTCGGTTCTTTGATTATACCGGTTCTCGGGTTCCAGTGCCGGAAGTGCATATAACAGTGAACCCACTTCGTTTTCTTAAGGATGACCTACGCAATCAAAGCACTGTTTTATTCTGTATGTTATACTAGTCAATGCACAAAGAATCTGTTGGTTTCTTTCAAAAATAGAAGAAAAATTTTTTGAATAGAATACCACAATATTATACCTGAAAAAGGCATCATTACACCACTAGGTGGAATAAAACAGGTTTTACACTCATTTTATGAGTTAAGTGTATATTTTTATGAATTTCACGTATTCTACAAGTAGCGATAGTTCAAATGCTTTGCACATGATGCCAGCGTGCAAATTAATTTCAGTGTAAAGAGAAGTTCTGCTAAACAATTCACGAATAGTTAAACTTGTTTCCCGGAACCGGTGTTTTCTTTAAGCTAGAATTCTTTCACTCATTTGAGTAACGTTTGCGATGAAAAATGCAGCATCCTTTGTCAAAATTTATGAGAAAGAATTTTAGATGTTCACTTTTACCAGCCGCTACTTAATTTTGGGTCGAAACCTACCCAAAATCAACTAAAGTGCATCTCCGCCTTTATAGTAGGGATGTCCGATACCGAGTCGATACTTCGAAGAATCGGGTATTTTTGGTATCGATATCACATCACTTTACTTAAGTATCGATACTTTTGGTCTCGATACTTACAGTATCGCAACAGATTAAAGTCATTTCCCATTACGACGGAATAGTTTTTGTTTCTTTCAATTATAGAGGCATTAACCAGAAAAAATTCATAAGCCTGTGTGCGAGATTGGGAATCGAACCCAGTTGGGCTGCGTGAAAAGTATCGACTATAGCTGTGTGAAAGGTATAGATTATACCCGTCCCCAGTGGAACATTTTTTTCTTCGGCCTTGATGAAGCACCAGGCTCGTGTATGGATTGGTATGACATGTACTAGTCGTCTTTGAAACTCGTTCTCGACAATCTCGCTTCGTCCCACAAATGCACTGAAAGAGAGTTCAATGAGAGAAAACCATTAACAAAGCACGCACATAAAGGCCATACTCTCGGAGGATTCAATAATATCATTTTTCACACTCATAGCACTTTCTCTCATTGCACCTGCGGGACGACGCGAGATTGTCGAGAACGAATATCAACGACGGCTAGTCCACGTCATACCAATACATGCGCAAACCTGGTGCTCCTGTTCCGTCCGGTCCCGGTCCCGTCGTAATCGCAACAGGAATTGTTTCTATTTCTTCGATTTTCGCCTTCGACTCATCAGTGCTTAAAGCAGTTCAAATTGAACTGCCATCTCGCGTCTAGTCGCTCAATTTAAACCGCTAGCTTGGCACTGATTGTCCGAAGGCGAAACGCGAAGAAGTAGAAAAAAAGTGGTTTTGCACAAACAAGCAAAATCCCTACATATTCAATAGGAATTGGCTTTTAGTGTAGCATCCGTGTATCGACATAAAGGTTATGACAAGAAAATTTTTGAGAAAATAGATGAAATGTGAAATCATCATGGTTTCAACACAAAGTGGTCTGCGGAAATTCTTTGACGTGGGCCAAAAGTCGTGAAAGGCGAAGTGCCAATCTATGTGGCAATAAATATACGTATACTGGTGATACAACATATTTATGGAAAAACCTTTCTGTACATCATGAAATAACGCCACAGTCGATAATTTTATTTTATTCCGTATTTTATTTTGCGCAAGTATCAATTGATACTTATAGGTATCGATTCTTTACTGCCTTTTGATATCTTGTATCGATACCGAAAATTTCGGTATCCCAATACTAGAGATGGGAAATATCGAATAAAATCAGTTATCGATAA
Organism: Malaya genurostris; assembly: GCF_030247185.1. Taxonomy (NCBI): domain Eukaryota; kingdom Metazoa; phylum Arthropoda; class Insecta; order Diptera; family Culicidae; genus Malaya; species Malaya genurostris. Next base: position 93,911,206 of record NC_080572.1, on the reverse strand, counting down.
TATCGATATATCGCAATTCAATATCGATATTATCGATAAACAAATTACATTTTCAAAAATTGAAAAATCCCTGGACTCAAACAAGCCGTGTTTTCCGCTGTTGAATTGACTCTTTCAGCGGCAACTGATGTTGCTAGAATTATCAAATGACGATGTGCAATAAATTTCTGTGTAATTTTCCCAATAAGAGAAAATATTTGTTTTCTCTGGTGCTTGCTCAATACATAGCATACACGCTGCCAACAAAATACTTAACATTAAGTACTGTTCGCCCTTTAGAAGAGTTGCGTGCAGGAAGTCAATTTTAGCAGACCCTGTCAGCTTGGAGCGAAAATAATCATCAGTCCAGTAACGCCATGCACGGCATCACATTCAACATATCATGTCAATTGTATGGACGCGTATTATGCGTGTGCGCCAAACGAATTTGACATTTCTCTCTACTACTTCTATGTATGAGATTCAATGCGGACTCGCCTGAGGGTGCCATGCTCGCTAAAAAGGATGTTGCCAATGATTTGTTCGTGAAATGTGAGAGCTGGATATCTAGTTAATATGATGTCTTTGATTTTAGGTAAGATTAAATTTACGTATTTTTTAACATAGCCTAAATATCTAACATTAGTTGAAAACTCAGTTCGGTTTTACATCTCATCCAAGTCAGTCGATAAAACAAAACCGCTTACGTTCGGGACAGGAGAAACCAAGTACAGTATTGTGTAGTGAACAATAGACCTCGAAATGAGTGAACCAAACGAACAAAAGCTACCGCCGACACGAAAGAATACAATTGTTGTTGACTTCCGGCAAAGCAAAATTTGACCTTCGATACGAGAACTTGAAGGTTTGCTTAAGGAGCAAATGCTTCTTGACATTAAACGTGTGCATTTACTTCAATGCAATAAGACGAATAATGTTGTTTACATCCAGTTTTATAAAGAGTTGGATGCAGTTCAATTCGCAAAAGACAATAACAATGTGCACTGTGTGGAGCACGAGAATATTAAGTATAACATTCCAGTATAGATGGAAGATAGTGCTATAGAAGTGCGTGTGCATGATCTTCACTCAAGCGTCACCGATTCTTATATTCGCAAAACTATGTCCCAAAACGGAGAGATTCTCTCTATCGAAAAAGAAAAGTGGGAGAACTTTTTCCCCGGTATTCTAAATGGCGTACGTTTGTTACGCATACACTTGAAGAAGCCTATACCTTCTTATGTGATTTTCTGTCAAGATACAAGAATTCCGTGCAAATCACTTGTTACCTATGACAATCAGATGGCCACATGTCAATATTGCCAAAAAGCTGTTCACTACGGTAAGCCATGTGATAAACTGGACAAGGAGACAACTACACCAAAGGACAACGGTGCTTCCTTCACACAAACCCCAAGCAACCCCAGTACACCTGTGACAGCCGCCAACAACAATGAATCCATCCTCTTCAACGAAACCATCAGTATCCTCTATAGAACAAAGTACACCGGCTGCAGTTAACAACTTACCCTCCAACCAACAAGCAATTGCAACCAATGTACAACAAGGTGCACAGAAACTAGCAACAAAAAGAAGACGGAAATCAACAACAGTACCATCGATGCGGCAATGGAAGACGAGACGAACCACGAACGAAGTGCCCCTCAATCCTCACAGGAGGGAAATGGAAGCTCCTCTCCCTAGAAAAAGGGTGACAACGAAATCCAACTCAAAAAAAAAATTATTTAAAAAATCGGCTCAATCGGCCACGTAAAGCTTGTACACAAATAGGCCTGAAAAAAATATATCGTTTAAATAAAAAATTGGATAAAAACTACACGAGCGAAGAAATAATATGAAATTATAATTTTACTTAACTCCATGGTTGCAATATCGAATATCGATATTTTTTGTCAATGCTCTGATCTATCGATATCGTCGATATCGTGATAATATCGATATTATCGATAAATATCGATAAGTTTCCCATCTCTACCAGAGATGCCATTTATACAGATTTATCTGTATTATACAGAGTTTTACATGCTCATACAGATTTAATACAGAGTACAGATTTCATACAGATTTCCTCAATTTAATAAAGATTTATGCAGATCTCACAAAAAGTAAGAAAGAAAGAAATTAACTGTTCTGTCTGAGCTATCTTTTAGTATTTGATTCCAGTGACGATATAAAAGTCTATCAATCAACGGACAAGTCACAAATTAATATGAAAATCTCCATTTATATTATAATTTGAAACCAATTTGAACTGATATTCATTTTTTTTTGCAATGACTTAGTGGAAACACATATTGGAGAAGCCAAATGAATGAAAAACTAACAGAAAAGATAATTTCTTTGGAAAAAGAAACGCTCAGAGACAATACTTTATTCAAGGAAGTAATGGCATCATGAAACTTTACTGTCAAACTGAGAGTTTTATTAACCGACTTGACGTTGCATATTGGGCGTTGAAATTGCATGTCAAATTATAAAGCCACCAGAATTGTCAAACGACTAAGTGGTTAACGTTTCTCTTTGATATTTTTCAGATTACTTAACCTACAATCAACCGAATTCGACAAACATTCGCTTTAGCTCAAAAAAAGAAACATCACCCAAATTAATGTGAAAATGTGTACAGCTTTCAATTATCGATAATATTTCCTCTGAATCTGTTCTTTACGTTCAAGTTGCCAAAAAGTTCCACACGTACTTTAGAGCTTTAATAAAATGGTTATTTTTAGATACGAAGGAACTTTTGGTGACTTGGAGAGATGACGCTTACATTTTAAGTTGATATTGATCTTACCAATTTGAGCCTTCTTCTCAGCAAGAATGGCTTTTATCATATCAAAGAACGCTCTCTAGCAAATTCTTCACACGATTCAATCGGTGCTATCAAAGAGAGACATATATCATGTCAGCAATAAAAACTGGCATGGTTAATTTAACATGGAATGGATATCAGTGCGAAAGCGATTTTTTTTTCGATGACCTGTCTAAGCATCTCGGGTTAGCATGTTGGAATAGGGATTCGCTCTGAAACAATTCTCGTTTTGCGATTCGATTGAATACTGACAGTGGATAATTGTGAAATAATCATTTTACGATTGACGCGTATTCTAACTATGTACATATCACCTCTACATAAGTTGTGTCTATGAAAATATCTGTGAATGCTCCACACGAGGGTTTTATAATATTTTAACCTAGTATGATAATCATCAACTCGAATCATCGGCAACCCATACACAACCTGACAGAAATGAGCCTGTTTCATATGTGTTCCACTGAATTCAGGACGGCGCTAGTGTACCTAAACAATACGGGTGCTATGAATTACGAAACAAAAAGATTACAAGAGAAATCAGTAGTTTATTACGTTATTTACGGTCACTGTGTATGCGCCCAGCAGTATATTTAAAAGGAGCGTAATTTTCATATTGTAACTCACACAAGAACTCCTGCATGAAATGAAAATATTGCGAATTTTTCTAACAGCGCTGCATAGCAACAAACTCATCAATAACACACGTCATAAATCTCATGCGTATTTTGTAATCTTCCTATCATTTAATTCACTCTGCCAACGTCTTCTCTTTGGTCTAGAAAGATAACTATTAATAATAATTGATAGAGTTAGAAATGAAGTGTTTTTTTGAAATGTGGTGTGTGACTAAAGAGTACCTAACAAATTTAGTCCTATTAATGAAAACGCTAGGAATTAGTAGCCATTTGTAGGAGTATTTGTTATCATTGGATGATCATCTAACGACTCGGATAAAGATAAGGGAACCATAGATTTAATCTTGGTTTTCAAATTAGTAGTATTGTTCTTCAAGATTTAGTAGAATACATCACTTCACGTTCATTGTTCATTGAAATGTGATGAACTACTTTTAACCTACTATTGATGAAAAGAGAAAAATTATACTTATTCTAAACCATAGTGACTTATCATCATAATTATTTTATTAATGTCAAGAATTGCTAGCAAAATTTAATTTACTTATTAAATTTAAAAATTTAAACCACAGATTGTCGAAAAACAGATACATTATTTGAAAATTTCGTTCTGTTTACGACGCCTTTGTGGTAGCAGAGAACCAAAACTTTTACTTACATTTTCAATGTATGAGAGCTGTCAAGTTGTCCACGGGTTGATCATCGGTTCGATTTTCTGGGATAATTGTCAAATTGCGATTTTCTCTCAGTAAATTCCACACAGCGCCGATTATTGCAAAACTGTATCTATTTTGGTAAGGGCCGTGAAATACTCAAAGTATGAGGTGGAGCGAAGAAATGTAGAAAATCACAAACTTTTCATTGATTCACAATGACCAATATTATTCATCTGACTCCATTACACACAATCCATCAACTGGTGAACGATATAAGAACTTTTTCTCCTGCCTACAGCGGTATTTCTTGAACAGTCATATGCATTCCGCCAGTCATATCGATTTTCGCAAATTAGTTAGCTTGAGGAATGAAATCTATCCTCAATATACTCCTAGAAATTGCAATAAAAGTTGAGGGTTTATTCAGTGAAATGTAAGTATGGGCAGTTTAGTAGGCAATAATTTGGATACCCAATTAAGCACGTGGTTCGAAATTACGAATCACATCGTTCAAATACGCATGTGAAATCTCCACAGAAAACGCGTTGCGCGCCAAAAGATTTTCTAACGATCTAGGGTAACAGGGGTATTTTGGCCCACTTTAAGATTGATTTTATTTTGGCCCACTTTGTAAAAATATCCCCCAAATGTTATAATATCTTTGAAAACCCCTTCCGCAATAGGTAATTTGATGTGATTAGCTTCAAATTGATGCAACATGGGTTACTTAACATCGATAAAATCCGATGAAATTGATAAAGTTTGTTAGGTGGGCCAAAATATATGAAGTGGCCAAAATACCTCTGTTACCCTAGTATTCTTTTCTTATGTCGTTTTCGCTTGATACCAAACCTAACCCAGTTTCCACCCTAACTGCTGTCAAACCGTTTGTTTGAAGCTAGTTTCGAACCTAGTTTTAACGTTGTTGAACTGAAAATCGAGTCAGTTTCGAACCTGGTTGTTATATCAGGTTTGCTCAAACCGCCGTTGCTAAGCGCGAAAACAACACAGTTTCGTGAAAAGTGTTTGTTTGATGAAACTACCCTGGGTCAGTTTCAGTGTTCTCAAGCGAAAACGACATTAGACTTCCAAACACTTATGCAACTCTTTGTGCGCCAAACACCCATCGTAGATCTAGCAATCATTGATGACTTTTTCAACGGAAAATTCCATTGTCTATACAAAATAACTATGGATTTTTCCCACTTTTTCGGTAAATTTCCCAATTTTTTTTGATGTACGAACCCGGCGGAGGTAGAAACTAATCGAACAAAAAAAGAATCATGTAAATCCGTCCATCCGTTCTTCCGTGATGCGATTACAAAGAACGACCTTTGCATTTTTATATATATAAGATTGGAATAACATATCTTAGCATCGTTTTGTTGTAAGAATTTCATTTTATTAGTGAATACAGATTAATACAGATTTTTTATACAAAGAATACAGATTTTCTATGAAAATATCTGGCATCTCTGATCTCTACCCAATACCCTAGGTATCGATACTTTGCCTTACGTGTACCATCCCTAGGCAACGAGTGATTATCTCAATATTAGGTAAATGTAAGTTTGCCCAAAGTGTTGCCATGGCAACTTTGGCAATTTTCGCTACCTGTTTTTCACGATCAGGTCAAAGTTTGAGTAGATAACGACCTAATTTTGGTAGCTCATAGAAGAGCTCGACAACGAGCGATTTCTCCAAAAAAAATATGTACACTCGATTTTCAGTGTTTATATACATCCCAACCTCCCTAGCGTAGTCACAGTTGACTTTTCCATGAAACGGTCGTATTCAAGATTGCGTTACACATACACTCTCTTGCTAGCTAACTGCCATCTGTTGGGAAAGCGCCTTCTTGGTTTATGTTTTGACTAGTTCTGCTGCTTGCATGCTCATATCGGCTTGTGATCAGCGTTTCTCTTTCGGACGGAGATATACTGGGCAAACATGCATTAAATATTGTAGTCAATTCCAAGTGTTGAGCAAGACAAAAGCGTGGCTCAGTTTGATAAATTATTGGTATGTTATTTGATTGATACATGATTTGTGTGTTATATTCCACATTTGTGCAGATAATTCATCAACTTAATAACTCGTGCCATCGTTACATATCACATGCAAAAAACACATGAATTTTAATCATCGTAATAACAACAATTATTCAATAATAACATTTATAATGAAGTCACACAGCTACCATCCATTTAGATTTCTTTCCAATATTTGGAGTTGCGCCTAATAGCTGTGATTAAATGGTTAATGATCGCTTTGTAGAGGCCTCGGGGAGTCGATCGTCATAACGAATTTATTGCCTCTGCATGCATGCATGTCACCGCAGAAGTGCAGAATGGACTTCCTGCAAGCCACACTGGAAGATATTCGTATTTTTGGAACATTGCTGGAACAGTGATTAATCATCCATGGGTGTTAAAATGACAGTAAAAAAACTAAGACCCGGGATTGACCGATTCCAGCACAAAAGATTATCGTTCGTTTGTCTTAAGCAGAGAGAGAGCACAATCACAGCACAGGCGACGATGATAAAACTGGAAGCTAAAGAACGAAAATATTTCGACAACTAGCATGAATTTTTAAATGCTAGTCCAGTTTTAAGCATATAGCTATCACTTCGCGGGTAATCGTAGTGGATTTATGTTCAACCATAGTTAGATTTGTTCCCACAGCGGCTTTCGGTGCTCCGTCAATATATTAGAAATAGTTCCAATTGGGAATGGTGGGCTGGTGGGTTCGTTCATAAATATTTCTGTCTCACCTACCACACCGTCTTCATGATAGCGAACTTAGGTTTTCGACTAATTAAGAAACTATTTTCGAAAATTTATGATCATCGCATCATGTTCCTAAATCATCGAATGAAACTGATTAGTAAATGCGGGAAATTTATGTTGATATCGATCAGAATCAGTAAATCCGTTTCGAAGGCTTTGCACAGTATCGTACGAGTGGAACTAGGTTATTGGAGGACTGCAGTTGAGGCGGCAGCTACCGGTTGATGTTTCGAGAGCCAAGCAGTTTTATGTCTTTATTTCCGTGGCTTCTGTGTGTTTATTGTCTTTTATCGTTTCATGGACAAATGGAACACATGTGTTGATTTGCGGAAGATTCAAACAAACGTGAGTATATTGGGATTATTATAACTCGATGACTTAATGCACGTTGAGGATATGCCGGAAATTTCGGATCATTATTGTGATAGCTGTATTATTCAGCCTTCCAGAAACTTAAATCAGTGAATTGAATTAGTCATTACATATCATCATCATTACATGTTTACATATTACACATTACATTACATTATATTATATTACATTACACAAGTTTTGTACATGGCTCTTAATGCCAGTGAATGTTCAATTGTCACGAACACTTGGAAGCGTCACTCGACCCAGTAAGATTCTCATCTTCAAGGCCCTAAAGGATGAAAGAAAAACAACATTTTTGCAAACTTATTCTGCACCATCGATCAAAAAAATAAATTCAAATGTCTGGCATAATAAAACATCATTTGAACAACATTTTGTAATATTTTCGTGGAAAAATAATGAGAAATAAGTCGATGAAAAAGTATTTTCAATAACGCGTTTTAGAAATCATAATTTGTGGTGTCCACTCAATATCTCAGTGCAAAATTATCAGAAGTCAAAAATCCAAGTAACATAGTTTTAATGGATGTTTTTCTAAACCACAAAGTTTTTATTTGATATTTTTTACAAATTTATTCACGCATTGAAAAGCAACGATGAATGAAATCTTTGACAGAACTGGGTAATTTTTTTTCAGAAGAAATTGCCCATCTTGTTCCGGTTTCTAAATAACCGATTATTTAACATTTTAAAATATTTAGACGATATTAATATCAGCAGAAAATATAGCTCTAAATCCGTTTTTATCATAGAGGTGTTTCAAGCATGATTGTTCATTGGAAAGGAATTTTTAAAAAAGATATTTTTTATTCAGGCCTTTTTGCGTACAAGCTTTATGTCGCCGATTGAGTTAGCTTTAGCTAAATTTTTTTTTGTATTGGATCTCGTTGTCCCCATTTTTCTAGGAGCTTTTATTTCCCTCCTGCGAGGAATGAGGGGCAGTTTATTCGTGGTTCGTCTCGTCATCCATTGCCGTGGTATTGTTGTTGATTTCGTTGCTAGTTGCTGTAGATGCGTCATGTTGTACATTGTTTGCAATTTAGGGTAAGCTGTTAACTGCAGCTGGTGTACTTTGTTATATAGGGGATACGTTGGATGGTTTCGTTGAAGGGGATACTTCACTGTTGTTGGTAACTGCCACAGGTGTACTGGGGTTACTTGGGGTTGCTGTGAAGGAAGCACCGTTGTTCTTTGGTGTGGTTGTCTCCTTGTCCAGTTTATCACATGGCTTACCGTAGTGAACAGCTTTTTGGCAATATCTGGCAATATTTGGCCATCTGATTGTCATAGGTAACAAGTGATTTGCACGGGATTCTTATATCCTGACCGAAAGTCACATAAGAAGGTAACAGATCGGCTGAAAAGTTCGCATCGTTTCTATGAGAGGGCGCCACTAGAATTAAATCCATACCATTTTCAGTTAGTACCAACCTTCAAAAGATACGTGTATAAATTTGACAGCTGTCTGATTATTAGTTTGTGAGATATTGCATTATGAGTGAGGCTACTTTTGTTATTGTGAAAAAAAATGGAAAAAAAAGAATTTCGTGTGTTGATGAAACACACATGATGAAAAAAAGTGCCGCCGATACCAAAAAATGGCTTGATGAGTGTTATCCAGACTCTGCACCGGGCGAAGCAACAATTCGTAAGTGGTTTGCAAAATTTCGTACTGGTCATATGAGCACCGAAGACGATGAACGCAGTGGACGTCCAAAAGAGGCTGTTACCGATGAAAACTCGAAAAAAATCCACAAAATGATTTTCAATGACCGTAAAGTGAAGTTGATCGAGATAGCTGACACCCTAAAGATATCAAAGGAACGTGTTGGACATATTATTCACGAATATTTGGATATGAGAAAGCTTTGTGCAAAATGGGTGCCGCGTGAGCTCACAATCGATCAAAAACAACAACGAATTGATGATTCTGAGCAGTGTTTGGAGCTGTTATATCGAAATAAAACCGATTTTTTTCGTCGATATATAACAATGGACGAAACATGGCTCCATCACTTCACTCCGGAGTCCAATCGACAGTCAGCTGAGTGGACTGCACGCGATGAACCGAACCCAAAGCGTGGAAAGACTCAACAATCGGCCGGTAAGGTTATGGCGTCTGTATTTTGGGATTCGTATGGTATAATTTTCATCGACTACCTTGAAAAGGGAAAAACCATCAACAGTGACTATTATATAGCGTTATTAGAGCGTTTGAAGGACGAAATTTTTAAAAAAAACGGCCTCATTTGAAGAATAAAAAAGTTTATTTCATCAAGACAATGCTGAAATTCAACGAATTGGGCTTCGAATTGCTCCCTCATCCACCGTATTCTCCAGATTTGGCCCCCAGAGACTTTTTCCTGTTCTCAGACCTCAAGAGAATGCTCGCTGGTAAAAAATTTAGAAGCAATGAAGAGGTAATCGCTGAAACTGAGGCCAATTTTGAGGCAAAGGACAAATCGTACTACAAAAATGGTATCGAAAAGTTGGAAGATCGCTATAATCGCTGTATCGTCTCTGATGGCAATTATGTTGAATAATAAAAAGGAATTTTGGCAAAAAAATGTATGTTTCTATTAAACGATACGAACTTTTCAGCCGAACTGTTATAGGGTTCTTCAAGCGCATGCGCAACAAACGAATAACGGGGAAAAAGTTCTTCCACTTTTCTTTTTCGATAGAGAGAATCTCTCCGTATTGGGACATAGTTTTACGAATATAAGAATCGATGACGCTTAAGGGAGGATCATGCACACGCACTTCTATAGCACTGTCTTCCATATATACTGGAATGTTGTACTTAATGTTTTCGTGCTCCACATAGTGAACATAATTATTTTCTTTTGCGAATTGAATTGCATCCAACTCTTTATAAAACTGGATGTAAACAACATTATTTGTCTTATTGCATTGAAGTAAATGTACAAGTTTAATGTCAAGATGCATTTACTCCTTAAGCAAACCTTCAAGTTCTCGTATCGAAAGTCGAATTTTGCACTGCCTGAAGTCAACAACAATTGTATTCTTTCGTGTCGGCGGTTCATTTGGTTCACTCATTTTTCGGGGTCGTTCTATTGTTCACTAGACAATACTGTACTTGGTTTCTTTCGTCCCGAACGTAAGCGGTTTTGTTTTATCAACTGACTTGGATGAGATGTGAAAGCGAACCGATTGGAAAGGAATTATTTTATTACTGTTTTCTCATTAACGTTTGCATTCAAAAATATAGACAAAAATTGTCAATTTTTGATGGGTTTATGCAACATCAATCATAGAAACTTATGAGTCAAAAGACAAAACAGACATCATACACAGAAAGAAATAATGAAATTTACACGACATGTTAATCAATAGTAACATGTAATAGACATGGGTTGAATTGAGATTTTGGTTAAAAACCTTCATCGATGCAAAATTAAATTGGATTGCATTGAATTTTCAATGAATATGACTGTATCTTTCAATTAACGCTTGGTTTGAAATTAAATTCTATTGAAACCTACAGAACTGCAAAGTAACTTTATGTTTAATTACCTGCTCTAAATATGTGCATGAAAATAGATGTAAATTCACGAAATATTTTTATATGTGTACGGCATTTTGTGACAGAAAACTCCATTTCTAATGACTCAATGTTGGATGAGACTGAATTTCACTGATTCCGAATGTAATTTCCATTCGACCAGCAAGTGCAACTGCATGAATTTATATGCACCACTTACCAGCCAAGTAGGTGTGTTCTTCGGTGGCTCAATCGATTAACGGACGTACTTTGTGATCCAATGATTCTTGGTTCAAGTCACCGCGTCTCGATTTTTTTTAATGCAATGAGTTTCATGAACATGCTCTTGAACGTAAATTTACGTGAACAACGACGCTCCGTTTATGTGCATTTTTTAAGGCACACATACAGACATTTGCTCATACCGTATGAGCTGAATCGAATGGTATGTGACATTTGGCAAGAAAAAAGTCCGCACATTGAATATATTTGATATGATTCTCGAGCAGAAGATTTTTGGGAAATGATTTTTCATAGCCTTTATATTTCAACCCTTTACGGAATACATGATGAACAAATTCGCCGATGAACAAAAACTAAACCTTCCAGAAAAGGTTCTGTGCGTGTAGGGTGGTTGATAAATGGATTAATAGTGGTAATGTATTTGAAATATATTCGGCACTACTGTGGTGGTGGAGTGACTTAATTAATAAAAGCAACAAGTGCTGTGATTAATAAAAGTTCTAATAATAATGGAAACAATAATAAAAACAATCACAAATCATGTTATGTAGCTGATTGAAAAATATTAGCCAATTGAGTTTGAATAACGTAAGCAGACATAACAGCAGCGCAGGCTACCGCTACACCAATTCAAACGCGCCATTCAAACACTGCACCTACTGTGTGTTCGAGACATGCTGAAAAAGCTATATCAAATTCATGCTCAACTGTTTATTAATTATCGTTTTGTTGGCTTTGATCTAAATAGTGCGGTGTAACCAACAAACTGGAATTAAAACAGCCTTTCGTAGCTATAATAACTATTTGAAAAATGTAGAAAAAAATTGTTGTTCTTGTTGATCACCTTGCGTGAATCGAAAATATCGCAATTATTATTTCTCTGCTGCGATTCAGTTGCGAATTTATTCAGTAGAGATTTTTTTATTGATGAAAATATAATAATTAAATCTTGCACAAATTGCTTCGGTGTCGAACTGAAGCGTTGTGGAAATTCGTCATTAAGTTTTGCTGACACTAAAATATCACTTGTGATCTTCGAGGTTCCGAGTTTTGTGGATGCTTGTTTCATGAAAGAAAATTTCGACAGTGATTTTTTCAGTCACTGAGATTTTTTTTAGAAAATCTCTTGAACTGAGTGATAGTGAAATGAACTTTTGGTGATCATGATTTTCCCAACACTGTGTGTGAGAATGAGAAAAGGTCTTTGGGCCCGAATCAAGGTTATACGGTGGATGACACATCAATGACTGTTAGAAAATCGTTTTGTTAGTTGTGATATGTGGGAGCTTAAGTTGCCGTGATGGAAAGTGGTTCTTCTTCGGCAGTTCATTCTCCGTTTTTCCCGGAAACTTCTTACAGATGAATTTACAGTTACCATTGTTGGTTCATCACCACGAAGAATTTTAACATTAAAAATGACTGATATTTATTCTTTTTTATTGGTCGTTTGGTAACGTATATTTTCTATTCCCTGATTTATCATCACAAATAAACATTGCCGACAGCAGAATCAGCAGTGATGAACCGTTTATTTCACTCAAAAAATCACTTACCGAGATGCGATCCTGAAATCGGTTATCAAATTTAAGTGTGTAGGGTAAATCCGGGTGAAACGTCCATTGGTATAGATGCCGCACTTTCGAGATCTCATATATCGAGTCAGTGTATTGACGCGAGTGTATGTGTGAGTGTGTATTTCGTCACGCAAAAGAAAACGTATGTGCTCTTTTCTATCAGTAAAAAAATGTAATTATAAATTATTTACTCTCGATCATGCTGCGCAGGCCATTAAAGTTTAGGCGCTGGTTTTGAAGAAAAAATGTTTTCCGGTGGCGCCTAAGTGAAGTGAAAAAATAATTTCATAAAAAGGAAAAAATAATGTTTAATACATAACAATGTTTTCCTTATTTTTAATAAGTTTACATTTCAGAAATTAATTTTCGGAGAAAAACAATGAAGTAAAAATTAATTCATGGACAATCTCCTGGGGGGCTGTCCACAAAAGACGTCACGCCGCAAGGGGGAGGGGGGTAGTTTCACAAAACGTGACCTTTTGTGAAAGAGAGAAGGTGGGAGGGTTGTTAAAATGTGAATCTCAAAATTTTCAATGAGCGCATTTTGGAAATACCTAATTATATTACTGCTTTGCCCTATTTCCTGAAAAAAAATTTCCACAATAAACGTTTACTTTCTGTAGGAAAACGTGTATTTGTTGATGTAAAAGCTTCTTCTTGTAAATTCGAAAACGAATGATGCAGGAAATCATTTCTGTTGTGATCAGCAAAAGTACACGGAGGGACGAGTAATTTAGCGAAATTAATAAATTTTGCTAATATGAGTAAAAAAAAAGATGCCTTCAGACGGTTTAACTTAAGTTATGCACTGACAATTTTAGTCAATGTATATGAGTTTGGGAGCACCAATCGCTTGGAATTATGAATTTTTTAACTTTCGGAAATCTAATGAAAGAACAAAGAATGAAAGAATTTCAAAAAGTTTGTTTGGTCGGTCGCATCGAAATTTCATGCTTCTTGATGTATTTAAAATTCATTCAGTAAACCATGTTGGCGGAGTAATATGAATAAAACAACGGCAATTCGAACGCGCCTTTCAAAAGCAGCGCCTGCTGTGAGCTCAAACCCTGTGCTCCTGTTACTTCCATAAATTAAATTCATGTCAAAAAGTGTTTTATTGAATTTAATCAAAATAGTGCATCATCATCAGCGTCAACCAGCCGGAAGTAAGTGTCGCTCTAATCACTATGTGGTGTGAAATATTTTTTTAAAACTAATTTTGCATGGAGCACTGCTATTGCGTAGAAAATGCTGTCAAATTAACAATATCAATGTGATTACGATCCAAACTTATTAGTTTCATGAAATTTTATCTAGCTTTTGTTTCTCTTAATCTAGTATTCATTTTATTGCGAATGAAACACCGGTTGCAAAATCGAACACAGGATGCATCAGACGAGAATATATGTTGAAACTACGTAAACCGTGCCGTACCGAAACCGGTATTTTCCCCAACTCTTTTGTTAAGAAGTGTTGAAAGAGGATTTCCCAAAGATACAAAATTGACAATGTTCCATTATTTCGGAAAAGTCTCATTGACACGCGTTATCCTTAGTTATAAATTCCCGTAAGATTGCTGTTGTTACTAATTTTCACATCCCTCAGCGGGGGATCAACGATTTCAGACGTAGATCATGTCATGTCTTATCTTGATCATATGTGATTTTCCTCCACCACCAAGATCAAAGCTGATCGAATCATCCAATGATTGAACTTACATGAATCAAGAATCATTTCAGCTCAAAATCACTACCGATTTTGTGTGACGGAAGATTAGTACCGCTTTTGATCGATGTGATTTAAAGATCACTGGTCAACTAATTTTGAAAAGATCAGATCAGAAGTGATCACAAACGATTTTCTTCGGCAGTGCTCTCGATTTGATGAGGTTTTGATCTTTATTTTCTCAGCCCTGTGCGTTACACTAAGGAAACATTATTCCTTAGCTAAAAAATACATAATTTTTCTGTGGATTAAAACAGATGATTTAAATGTTTCACCAATTCCAATCAAATACTTTTAATAAATTATACAATTAATATTAATAAAATAATTTCGATGGTTTTGTAGTTTAGGGGTTATTTTCTAATCTAATGACAGCATGTAATAAATCGATTTTTCCCTCATATTTGTAATTTGTTATACCATATTGAGTATGTATTGAGATGAATTTTATTTATTTTGAACTCGTGACATGTGACATAGGGGGGGGGGGGGGGGGCATTGCAGCTGTGACAATTTGAGACAAAGGGGGGTAGAGAGTCAAAAATTTCCGAAAAAAACTTGACGTCTTTTATGGACAGCCCCTGGACCATTTATCTTGAAAACTAATCTTTTGTTTGATCAATCATTGTGTTTGCTTTTGAGTTGAATTACAACAATGAAAGATAATCTTCCAGTAACAAAATATCGATTATTAATTAAATAACGTAAAAAATGTCAAAAGCGTCCTTAACGTTTCCCATACGTGTGGTGTCTCACCAGAGGTTTTTCAGCCGAATTATTAGTTTGTATTCGAATATAAATATCAAGCACAAATTTTATTTTTTAGCGCGGAATTATTTTTCAATATGTAGTAGGGTTCTTTTGCTTTTGATAACAATCGAATCTAGTGAGTTGTTGAAAATCGTTAGATCGTGTTTGTGAGCCAGTTGATATAATGGTAAAATAAAAACTTAAGACTCCTCCTACTTTTGATCTACTGATTTTTCATTTCATCATTTTCATTCATTTAATTAGAACGTCATTTGATTTTAGTGAATCTGTGACGTAATATAGCAAATACACAGAAACCAACTGTCACCCTAATTACAGAGGTTTTTAAACATAACATCAAAATGTTATATAATTCTGTACCTGACTACTCGGCTTGCCTTGGGGCACGAGCATGAATGAATCCTCGACCAAAGTTGCGGTTTCTACCACTAATTCGCAATTGCGCCCAGAAACGAATCGCCACCGACGAGGACCGAAGAGGATGCTACATTAAAACAAAGCATGGCGTTTTATTGGACTGTTCTTTAATTGCTTCTGGCGAATTCATTAGTCCCGTCAACAAAAATCACACTTACTTTCGGCGTGTGTGCATTTGGGCTCCTAATCTCAACCAAAGGCAAATTGCTCACTGCAAGCGGAAATGGTTTCTCGTTGATGGCCGGGGAGGTGAGCTCAGTTGGCCTCAGCTCAGTTGAAGTTACGATGAGGCGCACTGTCGTCATGGTCGCCTCACGTCCGTTGGTTTGAAGATAGGTGAAAACGTGTGAGATCGTTACGAGTGAGTCAACTTTCAGTTTTCAGGTTAATTGTGGGCCGATTGATATGACAGAAGATGACTGTGGGAACTCACCGGCTTCAGTTAACTTTTTTGAAAAAGGTATTACTGCTAATTGTTACTTGCGAGAAGTCGTAATGACACGTCTTTCATTGACAAATTAACTTAAGAGTAGTTAGCCCAAAACGGTACATAATTCGCTCAATATCGCAGAACGAAAATGTTTTACCGACCATCTTACTAGCGAAGTACATACAGCCGAATGGACGTCAAGTTTCTGGAATTCTTCAATAAAACAATCAGATGAATAATCAATATTTGCTTAACCGAAAGTCGTTCACTACCACTTCTGAACCACCGAAGACGGGAGTACTTCTGGTTTGGGAAGAAGAAAAACCAGTTAAACGAGGCGATCTTCTTCGCGCAAACATCGCGCACCGGGCCAACATTATGAATTGATGTTCAACATTAAAATCATGTCACTGTTCATATTTTACGTAATTTATGAGCAGACTTCCCCTCGTATTTCGGCTGAATCGATACCCGCGCTCCGTAGAGTACTTTTTGTTCCCTATCATTTTCCATACACACGCCATGTACCATTTTTGGAATCCATTAACAATATCGCAGCGCAGCCCGACAGAGGTTTGTCGCCTTCTTTTTCTTTCGAGCAGATCCTCGAAAATTTATTAATGTATCACAAAAGTCAATATGTATGTTGGTCAACAAACAATTCATTGTCTGTGCTCCTCGGCATGGCAGGGTGCGAATTGTGCTGCAGTTTGCCTTTCTGCTACGTACCCTCTCTGCAGTATCCTTTTTGAGGACAAATGCTTTTCGTCATTCTTTTTTCGACGTACCCAAACTAAAGTGGCACAATTTAATGGACAGAGAGAGAGAGAAAGAGTAAGAGGTGTAGCGGAACATAAACTGGAACAAAGGTGTTGAGAAATAAGGTTGGTAATACAAACATATCAAAACACTGTTAGAAATTCATACATATACCAGAAGGCTCTGGTTTGGCCGGGTCGATTTCATTCTTCGAAGCAGAATTAGATGACAGTGCTTAGCAGGATGATAAATTACTCACCGTTGTTAATGAAAAATTGTCCCCTTTTGTGTGATTGTTTTGGTAGAACTTGAACGAACTGATGGAGAGTCGGGTGATAGTTTCTTATACTGTAATCAATTGTTGAACATAGTTGGTGATCTTTTGGGACAGTCGGGACGAGATTCAAAAGCAAATGATTCTACGATCTAAGAATTATTTTCAGACTTAAATATCAATTTTTTGCTACTACGAACAAATTTTTGGATAATTCAAGAAAAGCCTGTTTTAATGTTTCCTTCGAAGGGTGTACCAGTAATAATACATTTGTACTTGATTATTGACTCCTTTGCAGCATTAAAAAAAAGTGCAAGTATGTCGAAATTGGTTGAGCCAAACTTGAAAAACTTGCACTTCATTTGGTTATATTTTCGGAGCAATGCAATCATTCCAGCGCCGCTCTAACGTTTCAATACCCCTTTTGTAGAACGATTTATCTTTTACATCAAAATAGGCCTCAGTTTCAGCGTTCATTCGTGCGAAATTTCTTACTGGCGAGCATTTTTTTAGGTCTGCGAACAGCCAGTAATCGCTGTGAGCCAAATCTGTCCAAAACGGTGGATGTGGGAGCAATTCGAAGTTCAATTCATGTAGTTTTGTCATTGTTTTGATCGACTTGTGATACGGTGCGTTGTTTTAATGAAACGAAATTTTTTTTCTTTGCCATATGCGGTCGTTTCTTTGTAATTTCATTCTCCAAACGCTCCAAATACGCTATGTAATATTCACGGTTAATAGTATTTTTGTGGGATTTGGTCTTTCTGTTCCACAGACTTCGTAACCAATTCATAGCGTACAGAATCATTGCATGGCTAGTAATACGATCCTACTGATACTCAGAATCCTTCCAGGTCGGGGTTCGAACATACGACAACTGGCTTGTAAGATCAGTACCCATTGAACCGTCAACCTGGGCAAATATTACATCACGTACACCCCAAAATACCGAGGCTTTAGTTGTGCTTTCGGGTGCCTTGGACGAGTTTTACCAGCTGCTGTTCACTCAGATGACGATCGTTTTGATTCCGGAGTGAAGTGATGAATCCATGTTTCATCCATTGTCACATATCGACGCAAAAATTCCGGTTTGTTACGTTTAATCATGGCCAAACATTGTTCAGAATCATCAACACGTTTTCGTTTTTGTTTCTGAAATTTCCGAAATCGAAATAAAATATTTGATGCCACAAGTCTTAGAATTCATGAAATGTCGAGATTTAGTATCATCTCGAAAAAAAATTTCTTCAAAAATCAACTTTCTGGGAAGTCCCAGAAAGATGATTAAAAAAAATTTTTTTTTCTATATAACACTAAATCCAGACGTTTCATGCAATTGTAAGATTTTTGACATCAAAACAAAATTTTCGATTTGGGAAATTTCATGTACTCCCCCCTATGGTGCTTTTTCAAGATCGAAAATTTCATACTTGAACCGCTGGGGAACACCCCTAACCTATGTTCGATTTAGCTCAAATTTTGCATGAGACCTTTTTTCTAGGTGCTTAAACTTTTGAACAATAGCGCTTTACGAAATTAGATCCCAAAATATCGACACCCTTATATACATTAGAGCGGTAAAAAACAACGTGTTTTGTCGGCTACGTCACTTATACCATCATATCTCCGGAACCAAAAGTCACAGCCATTTCATCTTCGAACTTGATCAATGGCACAAAAGTAGCTTTCAAATGAACATAAGTTTGTTAAAATGTATATAACACTATGGGTCTCCGAAGCTTCGTTCGAAAGTTGGGTTTTTCAGCAATTCTAATACTAGTGACATCTATGTGTTAGGCCCGTTCCGCAAATACCCATATTGTAAGGGTTTTTGAGGAATATCAATAAACCGGAAGTCGCCATCTTGGAATTCAGAACCAATTTTTTCCAGTAATATAGTATAGTTTGTACGTCATTATTTCATTGGAGAAATGCAACACAATTTGGTCCTTTATAAAACCAAAGAATCGTTCCGAAAGAACTGTGTACGATGCTTTCTTCCGTTGTAATTTGAAATAAACAAATCAACAGTAAGAGTGCAAGCGTGGTAGATTCATTCGTATTTGCGTCAATGTGGTTGTGTATGTGAAATTACCTACCCGCCTTTCTTCGGTATTGAACAGCTCTTGGCTCCTGGAAATTTTTTCTGGCTACCTAGAGTTTCATTGATTCAAGGCTTCAGTCTTTTCCAAGGCTACCTGAATCACTAACAGTCTTTTTAAAGACTAACAATTAGTCAGCCTTTCTCAAGGCTATACAAAGAGTGATATTCTAATATAATCAGTCTTTTTCAAGACTAAGAAATTAACCAGCCTTTTTTAAGGCTATTCATTCAAAGAATTATTCTTTGAACCAACCAGTCTTTATTAAGAATAGCACAAAATCAGTCTTTATCAAGACTTTTACAAACTAGGAGTCTAATCGAAGACTAATTTAGCCTAGTTAATTTAATTTCAAATTTCATTCAATTCAGTAATGCCTGCGTCCCACCGGAAAGGCAACAAGCCTAAGGCTAAAAATAATTCAATACGGAATAAATCACAATCCGTTATTCAACATTTTTCTAATAACATTCACGATCTTATAGAAAATGAATGTAAAAATAAAAGACAACGGACGGAATTCCCTTCCGTTGATCCTATGCCGTCTAACAATATTTACGAGATTCTTCCTGAATCCGATTGTAGCGACATAGAAGAAAATTCTTCACAAATTCCCAAAATGAACGCTTGTCGTTCTGGGAAGAAACAACAATCTATGCCACCAGTGACGGTGATGATTTCTGACTTCAAAGCATTCCGTACTGAGCTTTCTACTTTTCTCCCGGAAGTAAAAGTCTCATTTCAAATCGGACGAAGAGGAGAATGTCGAGTCTTGGTTGATGGGTTGGAAGATTGTGAACGTATTATCCGATATTTGTCCGAGAAACTTCATAAATTTTATTCATATGATATAAATTAAGACAGACCCTTCAAGGCTGTCTTGAAAGGCTTATCAAATGATTAAAGTACTTATGAAATTAAAAATGAACTAAAAGAATTGTTTGGTTTTGCCCTTCCCAAGTAATACTTATGATAAAAAAAGAGCGAATGGTACTTCTAAACCACGCTCTGGAATTTCCCATGAACTTTACTTAACACACTTCAATCGAAGCGATGTAAACAATTTGAAAATTTTAGAAAAAGTACATTTCATTTCCCACATTAAAATTCATTGGGAATATTATAAACCGCAAAATCGTATTGCAAACTTAACGCAATATTGTCGTTGCCAAGGCTTCGGCCATGGAACCAAAAATTGTCATATGTATATACGGTGTTTGAATTGTGGTAAATCGCATTCAAAAGACGTTTGCCCAATGAATGAAACCACTGATAAATTTTTATGTTCAAATTGCGATGGAAATCATAAATCCAATTATTTGAAATGTCCTGTCAGGGAAAAAAATTTAAACGCTCGTTCGCTTAGACAACAAGTCAAATCAACGACCTTAAATTTACAGAACATACCTGGAAATCAAAAAAACCGTTACAAATGCCACGCCTAATTCTTCTAAGGCACTTATTTCTTCGAATTTAAAACTAAAAACAGGTACGTCTTCCAATTCGTCTTCTAACGAAAACAATTTATTGACAGATAGGTCGACCTCGTCATCATGTTCTTCTAATGACAGTTACACTTTGGTTACAGGTAGACAAATACCTCTTAGTTCTTCTAATGTAAATAATCAAAACACAGGAACGCCTTCCAGTTAATCTTCTAACGAAAACAATTTATTAATATGTAGATCAGCCACGTCATCTCCTTCTAATAGCAGTTACACTAGCGTAACAGGTAGAAATCTACCTACCAATATTCCTGCAATGCCATTTGCTTCTTTAAACGAAGTCGATTTAGGCGATATAACTGAAAATAAAATGATCTATCTACAAGATCAACTTTTTCAAATGATCATCCGAATGAATTCGACTTCATAACTTCTTGAAGCATTTCAAGTGGAATGGCAATTTGCAAATATTATTATAATGAATTCAAAATTTAACATTGATGTTAAATAATTATTTTAATATTTTAAATTGGAATCGATCATTAAATCGATCATTAAAATCGAGTGAAGATGAATTGTATAATTTTCTCAAAGTTCACAAAATTCATATTTCCATTGTGACAGAAACATTTCTTAAACCAAATGTCTAATTGAAAAGCAATCCACATTATGTGGTTTTATCGTTTTGACAGGTTTACTGGAATGGGTGGTGGAGTTGCCATTTTTGTCCAACGGCAAATTAAACATCGAATTTTACCTTCTTTCAATACTAAAGTTATTGAGTCAATTGAGTAAATTGGCATTTGGATGCTACTGTTGACTACTCTTGTTTGCAGTTTCGAAAACAAAGTACGTTTGGTCATGTAGTATGCTAGAAAAATCATCTACATATTTTCAATCGATGTAAAAGAGCAGAATGAAATCCAAACGGTTTGCTGGAGGCGTTGCTTATTTCGTTTAAATGAAATACGCAGTTCTATTGTCCCACAGTGCTGTCAAACCATTTTGATTGTGCAGCCATAATTCAATTCACTTCTCTTAGAAAAGCGTTGCGTCGGGCGATTTATGAGCACATCCAGGTCATTAACTGTATTAGCGAATTATTAGGGAGGAACGAATTTGTTCGCTCCCCTAACTTCTCACACGCTAGTTTCGACCAATCGATGCAGTGCTCGCTGCTGACACCGGGAATAGTTGCCGATTGTTCACAATTAAACTAGCATGGCACCAGTAGGTTTGTTTTGCTTGTTATGGGTTTTCAGCAGTTCTAATAGTTCTAGACATCCATATGCAGTTTACAAAGCAAGCAAAATTTATGTTGACACTTTTGGACGCTGAAAACCATAAATACAAAACAACATGGAGAGTGTATTTGGTGGGGGAAACATATGAGTACAAATACATTTCACATGAAAAGCTTAAAAGCGCAGTCATAAATTGAGGTTTTTTTCTATGGAACCAACAAATTCGAAGGGTGTCATTATAATGAGAAGTTAGTTACAGACAGTATAAACAGACAAACTAAGGCGAGACTAGCGTTCATGTTTGACACATTCAAACAATTTTAAACGCAGTTCACATTCGCGACATATTTTGTTCTTCAAAGAATTGTTAGAACAATTTTTCATCGCCGTCCTCCGACCAAACAACTTATCAGAAGCTGCAATATCAGTTTGCATAAATTGCCTATCTATAGCAAAACAAGACGAGAAACACCGTGCAAGCAGTTGGTGTGAGGCGTTTGGAGTGTTTGTATCATTAGCGCAAAACCTATTAGAAATGTCATTAGGGTTTGAGGCTGCTGATTTATTGCTACGAGCGAATCATAAAATATATTCAGTCACCCTTTAGTAATGGTAAACAGTTCCGGACTGTTCATGCGAAATGGAAGCCCGTGGCACTGGTTTCGCTTAGGAAGCTTTGTAGTCCCTCAGTTGACTCAGGGGGGGTCACAAACACTTTACGCGAGTCTGAAGTTCTCTCATTAAAACGGCAGTTTCTCGTAGTGTTGAGATTAAGCCATTAAGATTTAAACAATCAACTTAAGCGAAACGTCTCTTATAGTGTATTGAATGTTAAAAGGATTTACTCCTTGAAAATTTCAACAGATAATTCAGTTTTGATACAGCGTTTCGCCAATCAACTAGCGTTCGTTGACTTACCATTGTTCCGATACAAAAAAAACCGTTGAACATCATGCAAAGTCAAGTGGCACACCCTCGACAAGTTCGATGTACCTCCAAAATATGGCCGATATTGCAAAAGAGAATCATTTTGCTGCCATATTGCCATGTTGTTTTCAGTTTGTGATGGACAGCAGATAACATGAACCACCATTGCGAGATGTGCGGAATCAATTTTCACGTCTCCGGCGATTGTAAATAAACAAATAAAAAGTAAAAAAAATTAATTTTCATCGCGTGCGAATTGCATCGATATCATCTTCGACGGCGTCGGGCTGGTCGGACCAACAATTTATCTTCGTTTCCAAAATGTTCATTATAAGCAAATTTGACAGTTGAATATGTGTCGTTGACGTGCGGATCGTGGACGTGTTTGGTTCTGGGGATGGCGCAGAACGGGGCAGCAGCCGAAGATGATTACCGGTGTCATACAGTCACCGGTGAACGTTGTTTCAATTTAAAGTTGAGTAGTAACCTCATTTATTTTCAATGTAATTTTGAATTTTTGGATCCAGTGATTCGATGATTTTTTATAAGCAGGGTCTGAAGTTAAGTTGACATCATGCATCTACTACGATCAGTCAGTTTCAGTCATTTTTCTTTTCACGTTTTATATTTGTACTTTTTCTACCATTTGTTAGAGTGAGATATCTGTTATCTTAAGCACGGGTAACAATGATAAGATGAAAATTTCTGCATTTATTTAAAGTTTTCACGTTATTATTACACAAGCGGGACACTACTTTTTACTATAATATTACTTCTAATGCCCGAAGCAGACTTTTGAATTTTAGTTGTTCGTGTTTGACACGGACTAGAATTTACAAAAATGACTTAAACTGAGATTTTGACGATATTTGCTAAATTCTATTTAATTTAAAAACCTGTTTGCATACACCTAGTGGTTGAATGTAGCCTTTCGCTCTTTCATTTATATGAGAAATCTATGTAATTTCTATCTTAGAGCCATCTGATCACTATTATCGGAGCTTCTCAAGTTGGAATTCAGGGACCGATCAACCACTGTCAAATCAAATAAACCATTTGTGACACACAAATTAGATTAGCTTTAAGATCATTTTTGTTTAAACAACAATTCCAAGAATTCGATTTGCATGAAACTTTGCATGTATGTTCGTTATAGCAAATGAAGTATTTTTCGCTGGTTCAGAGATTTTGATCACTCAAGACTAATTTTTGAAAAGGACGTATGTGTTTTGAGCCACATAATTTTCAAACAATCATAACTACAAAAATATGTTTAAGAAGAAGTTGTAGGTAATCAATTGAGCTTTATAACACTGGAAAAAAAGTCTTTCGATTTTCCGTGGAATCGAAAATAAAATTTATTTTTCAAAATTCTTAGTTATTTTACTGGATGATTTTTTTTTGATTTTATATCACCAAAAACGTCAAATTACAAGGAAACTAATGAATGTTTTAGAAAGTTGGAGAGATGATAAATAAAAAACTACAAGGATCATACCCATAGGGTTGTTCGAGCCATTGATGTGGAACAAGGCAACCAAAATTTCTAATGATCTACAACCAAACAGTTCAATCAATCGTCACACTTTTGAATTCGCAATTGCACGAGAGTCTGCTTAAATTGATCTTGATTAGGAACCAACACCGAAATTAGTTTGTCTTGATTTGTATTTGTTTTATAGCCGACTAAATTACACCAATATCCCAAATGTATGCAATTATATCTATGTACATACTTGCGATACGGATTTCGATATTTAAGCTTCTCTTCATCAAGCTTGTGTTCAAGTTTTGTATGCAAACAGTTATTTTTATAGCGTTAAGTTTCACTAGCATTCTGCGATTTCAGATGAAGCGATAAACTTTTTCTCATTATCAATCGAGTTCATCTTAGATAAATTAGAAAATAATCTTAAGCACTCAAAATTCACCCTAGTTTAGTTGTAAATTTCTCAGGAGAAACGACATAACAGGGAATTTCATCCGAGCTCGCATGACACAAGATCAGAGCATACCAATTAAAACTTTAAATCGTTTTATGGCACTTTTTGTCTTGCTGTCTAGCAAATACCAACACCCTACCTCTAGCATGCTACGCGTAGGACTGATTTAGTCCGACTGAAACTATAATTTCGCTTATATTTATAGATTCGTGTGCTTCCAACAGCTTCGCTTCAGCATCGATTGACCAATCAAAGCGAAGCTTTCCCTTCCCTTGATATATCGCTTACTCCTTCAAAACCGTCGTCTATAGGAGGGAAATCCGGTATGCTGGAGATTTTTAGCAGACAAAATAGGACACTGCTCGCTACTAACCAAAATCTCAATCAATTATAATTGAAAATACGCTGTTTGATACATTCAAATCGAAACTTAGAAATATTTCCAATCATATGATGAAATAATATTAATAATAGATACAAAATAGACTGAGATGTAAGTGTTTAAAATATGACCATATTTCTACGTGTGTTTTTCCATGAGTTTCTGATTTGCACCCCTATATAGAAAATAAAGATGTGTTCCACATCAAAAAATTTCTGTGGAAAAACTTTGTATTATTTTTGAAAAACGGTGTTTTTATAGGAATAAATGTATTTGAGCAATGGAATATTGTTCTTCAACCCTCGCTCGTTGAAAAAACTATCTTAAATCGAGATATATGAGGAACTAAATCGAGAAAATTGATATCTCATGAGAATACGCCCTTTTTTAAATTAGTCTGGGTTCTCCATCGCCAAATTTACTACTTTTGTAATCTGTATGAAATTTGGAATAAATTATTCTTTGACATCAAGACGATGCAAGCAGCTGTTTTGAATACAAAATCGAAGAAAAATCGCTGGTTTTTAAAAATACACATTTTATATAAATTTGGTGCGGTAGTAAATATTGGAAGTAAAATATCGAAGATATAAGTTGCGAAAAATAATAAGACAATTGTCTTTTTGTAAACCAACTTTATTATTTCCCATCGATTCATTACAGTTTTAATGTTTTGAATGTTCTAATAATAATGGACTTTAACTTTAGCTTTCTATTAAGCTTATTTTTTTTGCAGATTTATGGAATGAAGCAATGATATTTTTTTGTACCTTGAATCATTTTTGTTTGTTGATAAATATCTTTCCGCATTTGTTATTGGATATTCATGTTCTCTTGCTCTTTATTGCATTCGCGGAGATAACAATCCTTTGTTCTTACCGGTGAATTACACAGTAAATTTTTCAATGAAGCTTTACAATCAGTTTGAAAGGAATATTTTTTGATGCTGTGAAGCATTAAGTCAACATTTACATGAATTGTACAAACACATACATTCAATGATTTCGTCGAATGCTGCAGCCTTAGCTTTCACTGTCTGAAATTCTTCAGAGTCATTTTGTGGTGGATGATCGAATAGTTGTTTCCTGATGTCCTCAACGATTTTGGAATACTTTTCTTGACGATAGTTATCAGTTCTGAGGTTTCTAACTTCTATAGGATATACATTAAGTCCAGAAACACCTTCATTAAATACCTCAAAATTTTGATTCCTCAAATCATCCGCTAGATCACTGTGTTGGAAGGATGCTGAGATTCAATCACTGTGAAAACCGACTTTTGAACCGAGGCCCGGAGGGCTGAGTGTCATATACCATTCGACTCAGTTCGTCGAGTACGCAAAATGTCTGTATGTGTGTGTATGTATGTATGTAACATTTTTTGCACTCACTTTTCTCGGAGATAGCTGAACCGATTTTCATGAACTTAGATTTAAATGAAAGGTCTTGTAACCCTACATAAAGTTGCTAAATTTTATTCGAATCCGACTTCCGGTTCCGGTATTACAGGGTGATATGTGCAAAAAATGAAAATAAGTGCACTTACTTTTCTCAGAGACGGCTTAACCGATTCTCACAAACTTAGATTCAAATGAAAGGTACAATTTAGTATAAGATGTTCAAAACGACGGATGTAACAATGCGAGATTCTCTTTGTTACTTTCTCTTTCGATTATTGTGAAATATTCCTGCATTTTTCGGTAATTTCTTCAGTGCAGATTAAAAGATATTAGCTTTGGTTATTATTATCGTTAAATAATTGAAGAGAAGGATTGCTACACAGAAAAAAATTAGGAATTCTACAGGTGACATAATTCTTCAAACAATACAATTCATAACTACTTAACTTCTCAAATGACACAATATTCCATTCGTACAGAAATTTACTGGCTCCGAGTGTAATATGCACTCGGCTAGCAAGTGAGACTGTATGAATTTATATGCACGATTTACCAGCCAAGTAGATATGTGCTTCTGTGACTCAGTCGACTAACTGGGGTGCTTTGTGATCTAATGTTTTTCGGTTCAAGTCGTGTTGTTGTTGCCGATCTTTTGATTTTTATTCCTTTCCTTTTAAAGCCACACACAAAAAAAATTGAATAATATAGGTGACTTAATTCCTCATACGATGTAATTCATAAAGACCTAATCTGTCAAACGACGGAAAATTTCATTTGTAATGACTTAATGTTAGATTAGCTTGAATTTTACTGGTTTCGACTGTAACTTGCATTTTGCTAGCAGGTGTGACTGTATGCATTTAAATGCTCCTTTTACCAGCCATGCAGATGTGTGCTTCTTTGGCTCAGTCGATTAACAGACGTATTTGCAATCCAATGATTCTCGGTTCAAGTCGCGGCGGTTGCTATTAGTGTTTTTTTTATTTCAACGAATTTTATGTCATGGAGTTTTAGACACAATATTAAATGTTCTTCCACGTGAATTTGCGTGAACTGCGACGCTCCATTTATGTGCATCTAATAAGATGTAAAATCACAGGGATTTTTTTTAAGAGTGCATGTTACTTTCAAATCACACAATTTTACATGTTCTTGAATATAAATTTGTGTGAAATATGACGTTCCATTTATGTGCATCTGATAAGATGTAACATCACAAGAATTTTTCGAGCTGTGTATTAATGTTCGCTACCGAATGTCCATATGTTGCAAAATGGGAGCTTTTCAGGGAAAAATGTTTTTATAATTTAAACTTTTCTTGTCCAGTACTGATATTTTTCGGAAATATCAGGCAAAAAGCGATATAGTATACTCCGAAATCTCGTCACAAACTGAGTTCCATTTCATTTTCGGATGATTATGACTCTCAGTTAAAAAAAAGTTGGTCGAAATAGTTTGACTCTTTTCAAAAGACAATCTAGATCAATTTTGAAAAATATCACAAAGTTGCCTTTTGTGACAAAGTCTACGCGTCTATGAAGTTTTATTAAAATCAATTAGGGTTCTGCCAACATTTGTTTCAGTGGGCACGAAATATATGATTGCTTGAATTTTTTAATACTTCCCATGTAGTTCTAGAACCGGAAGTCAGATCCATATACAATTCAACAGCCGTTGATTTAAGTTTGAGAAAATCGATTTTGAGATCCCAGAGAAATAAAAAAAAAACACTCCATTTCAGTGTCCACAAATTTGTCCATTACTTTGGATGGTTTTTGAACTAGAAATTAAAAGCCAATGTTTGTTTGGTCATTAACTAATAAAAGTACAAACATGTTTTTGTCACATGCATACCCATGCATTCACTCTAGCTCATACATAAATTTTCAGATTTCAACGAACAAATCCGAATGCTATGTGTGCCTCAGGCTTTTGAGTCTAGGCCGGAAATCTGATTTTCACAGTAATAGTATAGGCTTTTGATATGAGAATGACAAAAAAAAAGTATTAAATGTTTCCGATAGCGGCGTGTTCAAAATCTTCACAGCTCACTTCAGACTTTTTTTTCCAGTATCCATAAAAATGGATTGTTGAAATTGCTGACAAAATGAGAGTCAGATTCGCGAGATTCTTCGAACCGGGCGGAATCTTTCGGTCAACTGATCTTTTCGTTTTGCCTTTCTTTATATTTTTTGTTAAAATGAAACACTAATTTTGAATGGGAAAATGAAAAACTAATTTGAAGTATTGACTATTACTTTCTACTCATCTTGATCACCTTTATGGCGATTTATGGATACCACGCCAATGGAGCAAATCAATCAGACACGCAATTTCCGACTTATTCGTAGAAATCTAATCGTGGAACATCGATAAAAACAAATGGTAGTCGGAAGGGGCCAAGTCAGGGGGAATACGGCCGGTGCGGTAGTTCACAGCCAAGTGCTAAGATTGAATCCTGAATCGGTGCGCAGGTGCATTGTCATGTAATAAAATTGCTTTGTCACCTCTGCTGGCCCATTCTGGTCGTTTGTCGATCAATTCATGGTTGTTTTTTTCGGTTTTTCATCTGTCTGTCATTCAGTTCATGTGGCGCTCATTTTCTACACTTTTCCCATAGTTTTTGAACGGTTCAAAATAGTTTTTTGGGCAACATTCCCATTCACTTTTGACTAGAAGTATCATCTTCATCCATTATTGCTTGCCATTCGGCGTCTTCAATCTTTTTTATGGTCTTTTATGTTCTTGTATGTTGTTCGTATTAAAATCTTTAACGCTGAACCGTTTAAACCTTCTTTTGCATGTTGCTTCTGGTAGAAAATGATCACCAAATGTCTTAATAAGCATTCGATACGATTTTATATTTGCATTTTTCTCAAATGAGAACAAAAAAATTAATGATTAAACCATCATTTTCTGGTGAAAAGTTGGATATTGTTAACACGATGAAAAAATATGATATTGTTTGTTGGCTGATGCCATTTCAACCAAACAAATAAAATTAAGGCTCGCTCGCACCAAATATTCATTATCGACATATTTGTATCTTAACGCTCACTTCATACCGGTAGACCTACGTAGTTGCATACGTACCACTCGCACGCCATTCCGGATACTCGGAAAAAAATCCGCCATACTTCCCTTTAGATGGAAAGAACTTCACCGTACTGCGACATACTTTCCCGAACATACCCATCGCTGGTCTGCGGGGGAAGGTCATGCACGCGTACTTCTATGACATTGTCCACCATGTACACAGGGATTTTATATTTAACATTGTCATGATCAATACTGTGCACCCCGTTATTAACCGAAACAAATTCAATTGCATCTTTTTCACGTTTGAACATAATGTACACACAGTTAGACGCCTTGTTGAATTGAATCTCACTTACATCAGTAACGTTTAGATGCATTCGTTCCTTAAGCAAGATTTCAATTTCGATTGCTGCTGGTCTAACTTTGCAGCGCTTGAAATCGATACAAATTGAATTTGGCCTTGTAGGCCAAGTTTCAGGCTTTGTTAAATCGTATTTGCCCATTTCGTACACTCTATTGTTCACTACTCTGTATTGTCTTTGTTTCTATCGTCTCGACCGTAAGCAATTGTCGACTGCGTCTGATGAGATGCGAGCACGAACTGTATTGGTAGTTTTGCTTTGCTTTGATCATCCATTTCCAAAATGTGCACAAGTAAATTAAAAAATAGAGTCTTAAGAACATGATAAATGATAATCAATAAATCAACAAACAATATGTTTCATGAACTTGTATGTTGTATCTGGTAGTCAAAAGGTGAAATACCTGAGTGCTCATAAGTTCGTATCTCATGCGTTCCCGTGTGTTTTGAATCGATATCTAAAATTTTAAATGTGTTTGAAAGTTACTTTTGAATTACACTGAAGTCTTTTTTATGCGAGTTTACATACCGCATAAAAAAACGCATACCCCTGAAAATTTTTATAAAATAACCGCATAACTCTGAAACTTCGCATAAAAAAACCGCATAACTCTGAAACTTTGCATTAAAAAAACCGCAGAAAGGAAACCGCATAACTCTGAAAATTCGCATAAAAAAGTCGCATAAAAAAACCGCATAAAAAAGACCATAGAAAAGTGTATTTGAAAAAAAAAATTGTCAAAAGTTTTTTATCCCGAGGATATTATCGTATAAATGTTTAAATGATACTATTTAAATGGCAAGAGAAAGGCATTATCGCACCGCTAGATAGATGGATCATCTTATATATTAAAATTTTCGTTTAAATTCAATGTTGTACATTAAAACAAAATTTCGGTTTTCGGTGACAGAAACTCATAAATTGGCAGGAAAAAAAAAAACAGCTACAATCGTTCTAGTAAATGATGCCTCATATTACTAATAAATCTCA
The DNA here is from genome assembly GCF_030247185.1 of Malaya genurostris. Classification (NCBI taxonomy): domain Eukaryota; kingdom Metazoa; phylum Arthropoda; class Insecta; order Diptera; family Culicidae; genus Malaya; species Malaya genurostris. The sequence goes on along the minus strand of NC_080572.1, from coordinate 93,880,402 downwards.
TAAATATTTTTAAAAAACTATTCATTGAATCTTCTTGTATGAAACCACTGGAAACCGACATAGCCGATCGGTTCGTTTGGTCAGTAATTAATATAAGCTAAAATTTGAATCAGTTCTGAGCCAAATTAGAAAAAATGAGAAAAAAAATTAGAAGAAATGACGGTTTCATTAAGCAAACTTTACTTTGCGATTCCGAGTATGATTCAATAGCAGAACCTACGTTTGTATAAATCGGCTTAGGCATCTCTTAAGACAGTTCCGTTTTAGAGTTTTTGAACATCATTTTCGGTAGTTCTGATACCGGGAACTTGGAACCCGTATATATTCGCAATCGAAACTAAAATTGGAAACTTGTGCTAAATTTATAAGTATATTTTTCCGAGTTTAGCATCGTTGCTCTAAATAACACTTGATTTGAGTTCAGTTTGGACTATTACCCCTTTCATTAGATTCTAAGTTAGTGATATTTCCAGAACCGGAAGTCGGATCCAGATAAAATTCAAGAATTTTGTATGGGACTAGAATATCTTTGAGATTTATGCCATTCCAAAAAATATCTTATTGAAAGATTTAAGTATTGTATTGAAAGATTTAAGAACGTGATGAACGTGCTTGCAGGAAAATCTAGTTATTTTTACAAGTTTTCAATCAACAATTTTGACACGAGACTTGCTGCTTTTCGTAGGTGACCGGTGATTTACATGACCTCTTCCCACGTGGTCAAAAATCACTTAAGAGAGAATTGGTTTCTGTGTGCCGATGCATAAGACTCCCGCACTTTCCAGAGTACTGATGAATAAAATTATACACTGTTACACCTTTTCGAAAACAATTTCTTCTCAGTTCATGGAGGAACATGCGTATTCCTCCACATCTCCAAATCTCCAAATATCAAGGGGAACGTGCCATTTGAGCCAATTTGTTCTGATTCCTGAATACACTATTAGCTTTATTCTTTTGAATATCATGCACTGTTAAGGTCGATGTCGAAGTCCGTTTGCTTGGCGAAATTGCTATTTCTTGTTATGGAAACAAAATATGACATCATTTTAAATCAATAATCACTAAGCTAGGTTGCAGAGTATTTTTCATATGTTCTTATTAATTTGGGATAACGGGACGCGGCAAGCAAGGAATGTGGCTATGCTCTTGCACTTTGCATCATCAATATATAATCACTTGATTAATCGGTGTAAGTGTGCACTAGTAATCAAGAAGCTTTTACAGCTGAATGAAGCAGTATCTTCATTTCGTTATGGATTTGAGTAAACCCGGGTTTCTTTCATATTTTAAAATTTCATTTTTTTTCATAAAAGTGAATCTTAGTTAGAGATTCCAATAAAGGTGAAGCATGTTGATGATAATAAATAGTTTTACCTCTCCCTCTCAGTCCTAGATGTTAGTTTAAAGCTTGTAATAATGCATACACTTACTTTCACCGATTTGAAGGAAATTTACCTTCTTCCAAGATGTACAAAAAAGACTCCATGCTTGCTTGTCATTGAAAGGGGAAGATTTGGTTGAGATGGTTTTTTTTTCCATAAATACGTTTATTTCTTAAGGCAGTTTACATAAGTTTTTCTTCGCCGTAGCATCACTTTTACATAATATTCTTATCCTAATTTAATTCTAACATAGTCACAACGTTTTGAATTTATTAAAACATATTCTCTTATAGCTTAAATATCATCTTAGGTAACTCGTCATTAATTATGAAATCTACTCGGAAATATTATTTGAACCCAACGTTTAACTTCTATAAATTATAAAATAAGCTGTTATTTTCAGACATTTTGTTGATAATTTCATAAACTGTTTCGAGTTTGTTTGTATCATTACATAATTTTTATTCTAATTTAGCTATTGGTTGAACTTATGAACGCAGCTGGGATCAGAACTAAGTCTTAAAAGGGGCCTTTATTAAATTGAAACTCCAATTTTCTTTATGAAATGATAAATAAGTTTCATGTATGAAAGGTCACGACAAGCAAGAATGTCTCGAACTGGGATATTGGATAGTCTACCTTGGGTACGCAAAGAATTTATTAGTTGAGATCTGACATCACGATACTCCACGCATGTCCAAACTACATGATCAATATCCCGATAACCTTCTCCGCAAGCACAATAATTAGTCTCGGAGAGCCCAATTCGAAGGAGATGTGCATCTAACGTGTAGTGATTGGACATGAGTCTGGACATCACACGAATGAAATCCCTACTCACATCCAGTCCCCTGAACCATGCCTTTGTCGATATTTTCGGAATAATTGAGTGCATCCACCGACCCAGATCATCTCTATCCCAAGATGCTTGCCAGCTGGCAAGTGTTCTTTGGCGAGACGAGCTATAGAATTCGTTGAAAGCAATCGGTCGCTCCTAAATTTCACCCTCAATAGCACCACGTTTGGCTAAAATATCGGCTCTTTCATTGCCAGGAATGGAGCAATGAGCCGGGACCCAGACTATAGTGATTAGATAATTATTGTTCAATATGTCGTTCAGGCACTGTTTTATTTTGCCCAGGAAAAACGGTTCATTTTTGCCAGCAGCGTTTGAGCGAATGGCTTCAATTGCACTCAGACTATCTGTGAAGAGGAAATAATGGTTTGGAGATAATGTGACGATTACACTCAAACTATAATGAACTGCTGCTAGCTCTGCTATATAAACAGATGCAGGTTCTTGAAGCCTAAATGAGGCCGAAACATTATTGTTGAACATACCAAACCCTGTCGCTTCTTCAATTCGCGATCCGTCCGTATAAAACATTTTCTCAGAGTCAATATGCCTGAACTTACTTGAAAATATTTTTGGGATTTCCGTCGAGCGTAGATGGTCCGGGATTCCACGCACTTCACGCTGCATGGATGTATCGAAAAATAAAGTTGAGTCAGGGGCACTTAGGATGCTGACACGGATAGGAATATATCTTGAAGGGTTGATTTCCTGTGACATATGGTTAAAATATACTGTCATAAATTTTGCTTGAGATCGAAGCTCGACTAGTCGTTCGAAATTATTAATTACCATGGGGTTGGTTGAGATGGTATCCATCAATTGTGCAGGAGTTGGACAAAATGTTCTGAAAGTGAGGTCGAGATTTCTGATGAAAAAACTAACGACATTTCTAATGGAAAAAATATGATTTCTGTTGAATTTATTATGCACGTGTGATTTGTTTCTGGTCAATTTATCAATTCAATGAAATAAACACAGAATTGAGTCAAGAATGTCCACTCTGCCTTATCATGCTGTGCTACTAAAAAACTAACATACAGGAAGTGCCAGTTATGTACTATAATCAAAAAATTACCTGGTCTACAAACGAAAACTCAAAAAAAAGTAAAGAACTGTCTTCCTTCCACAATATATAGCAAACTTGTGGTTCTCTTCAGACAGGCTTCGTCTTCAAACCCGGTAATGACAAAACAAACACATCGCGGCCACTTGATCGTCGAAGCTGTGTTTGCATAAACGCAGCATCGCTCGCTTGTGGCTGCTTGGTGACGACATAAATATCCGTTGTCGCCATAAATTTACCGAAATGATTTTATTGATTTTCGTCGCTTTATGACCGCATTGTTCCAGTTTTTTTTTACCATCGAAATCGACCAGGAGGTGGAAGTCATGGAAAGCTTTTAACGCAAATTGATTTCCTTGCCACTCAGCCGTTGACGACGAGTGGACCGCACCTCGACTCAAGTGCATACTCGGGTACATCGCAGGCCACTACATTTATCGGTTATATTTATTTGTGTGCAACCGAAAAAGGTCGAATTTGGACCTCGGAGCTCTTCGCCGATCGACAGTAGTAGTGATAGTAGCCAGAAGATGGTAAGGATCATCGCTGAAGATCGACTGCCAAGGCAGACCTTCAACGATAGGCACCGATCACAATGAATGTCACGACGTGACATAAGTGCTCGGTACCGTACGGTTCCTAAATTGCTGCAAGGTACCAATAAATAATTTGGATGTCCAATAAGCTGTGGATCCCCGCGGTGCTTGGGGTGCTTCGAGGGAGCAGTGTGTTATTGTTAACATATATGGGTCGTGCGAATTGTTATTGCTGATATACTGCAAGCGTTGTGCTGCAATGGGATGGGCTGAGTATGAAAATTCCACACAGTGTTTCTTGCACTGATTGGACCTCTACGATAATGTCATCCAATAACCTGTTATATTAAATATACGCATATGATTGAGTACTTGATGCCTACTTCAGTGATGTTTCGTGGATGAATAGGATGATAGGTTCTCTTTTCATAGGAGTCCAATGTCACTCGATAGGTCGCAATTCCGACCAGTTAGGTAGACTCAATTCCTTCCGAACAACATGCACTCCATTCGCTTTACAACATTCCAAAACATCTTTGACGTAGTGACATGATGCCAAATCAGCCCAGTTTGGCGAGGGAGCGTCATGGATGCTTAGGAATTGCAACAATCGCTTTTTTGGGCATTCTTCATGGTATATGAAGCTTTGGATTACTCGATCACAACTCAATATGTGTTTGCCAAACCATATATTTTTTCGGGAACTTTCTCTATGAGCACAGTGGTCCAAAACTGGAAAAAGACGAAAATTTTCTTCCTATCTCGTTTTGAAGAAAAAAACTAATGAAGTATTTTTGCTGAAGATATAAATAATGTAAAAATTTTTACTCTATTACCTAAGTATCTACTACAATGTTTTAGATAGCATTAAAATGAGTAACTTTTCCCAATACTTTTCACAACCTAATAAATTAATTACACGGAAAGAAATCCGTTACTGCTGTTATGATTAGAAAATCATGAAACCAATCATTTTGACTTATCATGAAATCATGAGCAATAACTCTTCTTCCATGAAAATTAATCATGGTTGAAAATTAATCATGGTTCGGTTCATGCGTTACTTGGAAGAATGCATTTCTTTCAAAGCTCGTAACTGTAATTTTCTAACCGGATATCACTTTGAACCCTCTGCCTCAAGTGATGTAACAGATTAATAGATTAATGGTAAAGCAAAAAGCAGACATTGAAAAGCAAGACCTACTGAAAATGTTTACTTGATCCTGAAGCATGTTATTTAATAATCGTGTTGTTTTACCCACCGGCTGATAGAGAATTAAACATAACATAAAAATAAAGATAATGAACCGAAAATTGACATCATAAGAGACTAAGCACGGCTACGCTTTTCATTTGACAAACATCAATGTTACATTTTGTTCGAATGTTCGAATGAATACATATTTGATGTGATCGTTGATGCTATAATAATATTCCGAGAGCTAGCGTTTAATTCGATTGTGAATTTGGAACACCATCTAACGAAAATCAGAAAAATATTTTGTTCAACTACTTTGATTAATTTGTTTCATAGATGTAACAACACAAACTGTATTAATGCACCTAAATATTTTGAATAAGACGATTTTTTTAGACAAGAGGTTTGACTCACTAGTGTTTTTCCATGCAGTTCTTTTAAGTGTTTAAATTCTGACACACAAAATCGAAACTGAAGTAATAAACGCAAGTAAACACGTTATCTCTTGGGTCGTCGTTTTTCAAAAACAGAATATTTTCATTTCAAAAGAAGTTCGTTGTGCTTTTCACTGAATTTATATTGCAAAAATGACCATTTATGCAAAAATCACACATAACGCCTGAATTTATGTTGCAAAAATTACCATCGTAGCAGAAACACGCCTGAAGTTATACCCAAAAACGTCAAGTGCGTTACGTTTAAATTTCATCGAAATCAGTCCGAATGGATCATGATCCCAGAAATTATAATCATGGTGTATTATCATAACATGAAAATATATTATTTTTTCATAACATGAAAATATATTATTTTGACTCGTTTTGCTCATTTCTAGAATCGGAATTGTGCCCGTGTAGGTATTCAATGTTACCTAATAAATCATTACAATATGTCACTTAGTCGCATTGCATTCGATCAATCAGTATCAGTCACACTATCGTAAGAATTTTCTGTGTCGCTAATTTCTTGGTCTGTATTTTCTTGTTCTGTTGTAAGTTCGAGCATATCAATTGCTTCCAGTGACAATTACTTTCCAGCTTTCAAATTAATATAGTGTATAACAAGATAATAATGTACAAGGCACTTGGTTCAGAGCTCAATTCTAGTTCCAGTATCAAGAACTTAGTTCAGTGTTGAATCAATTGCGGGACGTTCACAGAACTAGTTTCGCTTCAAAGATTGATTGCATAATCCTGCTGCTGGTCGTTTGTATTGGAGCAAAATACAACGAAAAGTGCATAATGATGGAGATTACTATGCAAATTCAGTCCTTATGATGCCTTTCTCATATCTATCATACTATCTCATATAAGACTGTGGTATTCTTCGAAATAATTTTCTTTGATTCTTGAAAGAATAACTGAAATCGATTTGTTTGACCATCGACTGATAAAAACTATCATTTGGAGAAGATTTGAGGTCGATTTAGAAAATGTTTTACGGTTTTTCGCCCTTTTCAGTGATGGTATAAAATTTTTAACACACTTTACCCTATATTTCCGGATCTGGAAGTCGGATTCGGATGAAATTCAGGAGTTACGTATGGGACCACAGGACCTCTCATTTGAATCTAAGTTTGTGAAAATCGGTTGCGCCAGTTAAAACACAAATTTTCGTTTTTTTTCACATTTCAATAACTCCGGTTCAAAAGTTGGTTTTCACAGTGATGGCATAACCTTTCTATATGAGAAAGGCAAAACTATAAAGATTGCTTCTTTGCTAATCGGAGATAAAAACAATCAGTTTAGTGTAAATCTAGAATAAATTGACTAGCTTTGTGCATTTTTCGCAGTGCAAAATTCGTACCAAACGAGAGCATTTGCCTGCAGCGCGTTCGAGAAAAATTCTCTGAACAATGTTCAACATCATTGCGAATTCCACAATTTGGACCTTCTAAATGCCAGAAATTAGTCCCATATAGTATTTTGACGGATTCTTTCACTAAAATATGTAAATCCGAAATGAAATATTCGACAACAAAACTCTGTATGTTGCTGTTTTTTTCTACTCTCACTTGTTCCGCGTTATTTAATTGTGTGGTATAAAATATGTGTCGCCAAAAAGTCAATCTCTAGTATAAATGCGCCGTTACAATTCTGAAAGCGAAGCAGTAAAAGTTGCGAAATTCACACAATCATCTTCCATTTATGTCTGTGATATTACTCTTCCGCCTTTTTTTCTATGGTTATTTTCAAATGACGAAAAAAAAAATTAGACAGTAGGGGGGAAAAGTTATCTCCAATAATAAATTTCTTTATTAAAGAGAATCTCAGCCGAAAGCTGATATGACTCTAAAAGAAAAATCATCATCGATATTAATGTAAATGATATTTTCTATCGGGTTGATCAAATGAATCCGGCGACACGATGAAAATGTGCCGCGTAGCAAAATAAATAATAAAAGTTAATTTCGTCAACCAGGATAATGACTAATCCATCCAACTGCCCATCTATTTGACTAAATTTGACTAAATGGCTAAATCTTCAGCAAATTAAAACGAATTAACTTCCTATTAACTATTAACTTAAGACTTCAATTTCGATTCTGTTCGAATTTTTTTCGAAGAGCATTTCGGCAGGTTCCAATACACTCAATTCACTTTCGCATCAATTTTGCGATTACGAGGCACTGGGCCGTATGAATAAAACGTAGCACGCTTGAATTTCGGTAGTAAATGCTACGTGTGGATCACGTTCCTGTCAAAAAAGTGGCATTTTTACAGATGTAAGTACGTTTCTTGCTTTGTGCATGCTTATGCCAGCTTTTCCAGCTCTGTGTCGATACGGTATGCAGATAATGCTTAAATTCGGATGTAGCATTAACTACATGTTCGAACTTGTTTTTTATTTATACCAAACCGCGGTATACTTTGTGGATTTTTTTTAAATAACTATTTAATGGAATATGAGATAAAATTAAATTATTAAGATTTAAATTGGGTGTTCAGCCACAAGTGGTGACTTTTCAGCCCTATTATATATACGATTTGGTTGCTACCATAAGGACATCATTTGCTTCCGCAATTCTGAGATTTTTGTGTAGGGAAAATTCTAAACCTACTTGTATTGTGTAATGGGGAAAAGGAACTTATATACTAACTTACTAACTAATACAAAGAGCAAATCGATTCAATTGAAGATTGCATCGATTTTTGTCGGAATTTGCTTATAATATTATGTGACATTACATCTGATGGTTCTATATTTGTGAGTCTGTGTAACTCATTTGTATTAAACCAGGGAGGACGCTTCAGAATCATTTTCAGAATTTTATTCTGAATCCTGTGAAGCGTTTTCTTCCTGGTGGAACAACAGCTTGACCAAATCGGTACTGCATAAAGCATGGCTGGTCTGAAAATTTGTTTATAAATTAACAATTTGTTTTTTAGACAGAGCTTAGAATTTCTGTTTATAAGAGGATATAAACATTTAATATATTTGTTACACTTTGCCTGGATTCCTTCAATGTGATCCTTGAAAGTGAGTTTTTGTCATACGTAAAACCTAAGTATTTAGCTTGATCAGACCATGTCAATTCCAAGCCATTTAATTTGAGAATGTGATTATTGTTTGGTTTAAGAAAAGAAGCCCTTTGCTTATGAGGAAAGATAATTAATTACGTTTTTGCTGCATTTGGTTTAATTTTCCATTTTGACAGATAATCACTGAAAATATTTAAACTTCTAGGCGACTGCAGATAACTCTTAGATTTCTACCTGTGGCTAACAGACTTGTGTCGTCACAGAATAGCGATTTCTGACAACCAACGGGTAGATTTGGAAGATCAGAAGTGAAAATATTATACAAGATTGGAGCTACGCTCGAACCCTGCGGAACACCGGCTCGTACGGGTAGCAATTCAGATTCATACTTCTGATAGCTAACCTGAAGAGTACGATCAGTTAAATAATTTTGAATCATTTTGATCAAATAAATAGGAAACTATTTTTGCTATTAAACCTTTGTGCCAAACACTGTCGAATGCTTTTTCTATGTCTAGAAGAGCAACTCCAGTGGATAACCCAGAATATTTATTTGCTTTTATCATGTTCGTTACTCTGACAAGTTGATGAGTAGTTGAATGTTCATGACGAAATCCAAACTGCTCTGGTAAAAAAATTGATTTCTCATTTATATGAGACATCATTCTCAACAAGATAATTTTTTCAAAAAGTTTACAGATAGATGAAAGTAAGCTAATTGGTCGATAACTTGATGTTCCTGCTGGGTTTTTATCAGGTTTGAGGATAGGAATTACTTTAGCGTTTTTCCATCTTTTTGGACTTTGTGGACTTTGTTTTTGAGAAGATACTACAAACAACAGACTTTACTACATTTTATTCATACGGCCCACTCAGTTAAATGGAATGCACAGTGGTTCAGGAAGCAAAATTAGCAGGAAACAATTGTTTACGCTTTTATTATTGGTCTCAGAGATTTGAAGTCTTCGGCACATTAGTTCCACTTAATAAACTGCGTTTTTCGGCCATAGTGGTTTAAGTAAGAATTAGAAAATTATTTCAAAATCTGGATGAGATACAACAATTCATCCTTCCACAATAATTTAGAATAATCAATTTAAGGCAACTTTGTTGAAGATATTGGTTGTGTATCTTTATCCGTTTTTATATTAGAACGGTTTATATATCCTTAGTTAGGCTGCTTCTTAAAAAAACAGTTTTTATTCAATAACTTTTTCATTTGAATTTTCTCAATAAAGTAATGTTCTAAGAAATTTAGGAGCCTAAAAAGACGCAGCTTTTAGTGGAAGAATATTTTTTTATACTATCTGGTTCAATAGTTATGTAATATTTTAACAATAAAATACGCCTTTTTTAAATAACGGTTTCTAAAAATGGGGAATCCGAAAAAATCTTTTTTGATTGCATTTGATAGCTTGTACTTTTTAATATAATATGAGAAAAAATTGGAAAACAGTTATTTTTCTATCTCATTTAAATTAAACTTTTGTGCAAGTATTTTTGTACGTTATCATATAGCATGATAGCGAAGAATATTTTATTTACACAATTTTAACCAGTCATTTAGGGGTTAACCTAAGTTTGTGCTTAGGGCACATAACCGTTTTCACTTTTCTTTACGTTTACGTTGCTATTTGCAAAACACTTATTAATTGGCACCGAATGACCATACCTGAATCGGCCAGTATTAGCCGAAAATCACGTTTCCGTTCGGCACGTCAGCAAAGACATGGAACTTCGGTGCCAATTAATAAGTGTTTTGCAAATAGCATTAACTTTATGTCTGCTTAGCGGTTCAAGTTGAACTGTTTAAGGTTGCATTAAGCAGTTCAATTTGAACTGCTCTGCACTGACGAGTCTAAGACGAAATGTAAAGAAAAGTAGATTTTAACAAGGTTATCAACCCTGCTTTCATACCATGTGCTCAACTACGAAAAAGTCGTAAAAAGTTTCGTTTTGCGCGAGAAAAACACGTGACAGTACTACTGAATTGTTAAAGCGTGTTCATTCGTTTGAGATTGACTGCGGTGAAAAAAAAAACGAACTAAATTTTACAAGATCACATCACAACTTCATGATGAATCAAGTTTTTGTTTAACATATACCGATGATTAAATTTACAATAACACCGTTATCTGTCAAATGATGTTCATTCAGCGTAGTTTGTGTGATTATTAACAAAAAAACTGCACGATTATTTGAACTGAGCGAGTGTGGCGTCAGGTTAGTTTTGCGTTTTGTCTTCATGTCAGTTTCATCAGTTTTGGCAATTCAGTACCAATACGCACTATGGAGTTGCTTCTCAAGATTTCTTATCGTTTGTGCTTGGAGAAACCAACGTGAAAAATTTCAAAGAAAAATAATCAAGAGCAATTGGGTCTACGAATCAGTGAACCTCGGTCAGGGGGAGGAAACAGCGGTAATGTTGCGAGGCGGTTTTTTTGAAAGAAGAGAGATAGTTGCTAAAATTACAGGACTAGATCATGATTTATTGGAAAGATTTTATGTTATACTATCACTAATTAACAGCAAATGGAGATCGATGTGGTGTCATTCAGAATATATACGAACAGTACACATGAACTATACAACAAGTTGTATGGTTGGTACGCTTCGTCACCAACTGTACACAAATTACTCGTGCATGGAGTGGCTATTGTACAATATGCAATTCTTCAAATTGGAATGTTCTTAGAAGAAGTAGCAGAAACGAAAAACAAATGCATTCGAAGATTTAGGGAAAATAATACAAGAATATTCAACATTCAGGTCAATTTAGAAGATCTGTTCTTAAGGCTCCTAATGACTTCATTTCTCTGAAAAACAAAACAAACAAAAATATTAACAAAGTTTTCCTTCCATCAAATACGCGGTATCTAATATTATAATATGATACTCGTTAATATACACATTGTTCCAATTAATTTTACTAAGTAGTTTGGGAAAATCCCCTTCCTTTGCATGGCCACTTATAAGAAACACTAGAAAATTAATTTGTTGACGCTTTTCACCATGTAATTGCATATGAATAAAATGAAAATTAGGAGATTTCTCTGAGATCTCCATTAACACTGAGTTTGTAAACATCAGTTAAACCATCTCCGAAAAAAAGCTACTAAGCTAGATGTTATATGATAACGTACAAAAATACTTGCACGAAAGTTTGATTTAAATGAGATAGAAAAATAACTGTTTTCCTATTTTTTCTCATATTATATAAAAAAAATACAAGCTATCAAATGCAATCAAACAATTTTTTTTTCGGATTGACCCATTTTTAGAAACCATTGTTTAAAAAAGGCGTACTTTATTGTTAAAATCTTACATAACTATTGAACCAGGTAGTATAAAAAAAATCTTCTTCCACTTAAAGCTGCGTCTTTTTAGGTTCTTGAATTTGTTAGAATATTACTTTATTGAGAAAATTCAAATGAAAAAGTTATTGAATAAAAACTGTTTTTTTAAGAAGCACCCTAACTAAAGATATGTAAACCGTTCTAATATAAAAACGGTTAAAGATACACAACCAATATCTTCAACAAAGTTGCCTTAAATTGATTATTCTAAATTATTGTGGCAGGATGCATTGTTCTATCTCATCCAGATTTTGAAATAATTTTTTAATTCATAGTTTGTTTTAAGACCACCCTAAAACCACTACGGCCGAAAAACGCAGCTTATTAAGTGGAACTAATGTGCCGAAGACTTCAAATCTCTAAGCCCAATAATAAAAGCGTAAACAATTGTTTCGTGCTAATTTTGCTTCCTGGACCACTGTGGAATGGAGATCGGTTATTAACATGAGTTTTGACTAGACTGTCAAGCCTTTCGTCATATGAGAAAAGTGGAAATATTTTTGACAAAATTGTCCACGGCCTTGGATAATACCGTTACACTAAAGAGTAAGAATATTCTGACACTAGTCTTCGAAAGTGGTCGACAGAGTACCTAGAGAGAGAAATAAAAAACGCACAAAAAAGTAAATCTTAATCAATGGCACATCAAATGCAAATTAATGCATCTGTGTACAAGAAAAACCCCCTGCTCTTGCACCTCGTCCGGCCTACTTCGCGCCAACATCCACATCGGTAAAGTGTAAACAGAGCCTCGTCAAAATGAGAAGATTCGCCCGTTTCGGGAAGAGCGTGCAAAGATAAAGCGAAACATGAGCAAACAAAAGGCGTCCTGCCCAATGACCCTCGAAAAACAAGGCTTCGCAGCGGAAATTATGATCGCAAATTTACATTTTTATATTGGTTCTGAACACGAATAACATGTCAGCTTTAAAAGCTTATAAAGGTAAATACTTTCATCGTTATGATTACAACCGAAAATGGCACTAAAGAGGGGAGGGTGTGTGGCACTTATAGCTTATGCACCGCCACCGGGATGCAATCACCATTCGGCGGTACAGTTCGAAATGGGGACCCGGTGAGGTCTTAAATTTGAAAGAGTTATTTTACGGGGCTAAGGGTTCCGCGTGTATGCGAGTACTAATTCCGGATGGGTCCCAAAAGTGGCATGGCATGAGGCCAAACATTCCGACCCGAGCATGCGAGTGAGTACTTCAAGGTGATATGTGTTATGACAGTTGATGATGGAATTTCGCTGTAAGCTGATGCCTACCCCGGTGAAGTCATTTATCTGCCAAAAATCCCTACAGATCGGTTCATTTGTGTTAAGCGGATTTCTTAATGAAAAGGTTGGTTTTAATGCGCTGGATTGTGAATCGAATCAGTGCATCTGCAAAGGATGGTTCGATGCACGGTCATACTAGTACAGAATAGTGCCGAAATAAGTCGTTGTCTTGCTTCGGACGAAACGTCATGTACCCCGAAACGCACAACCAAAACCCACTTGTAAGGCTCTTTCAAAAGGGATAGTTATGTTCGTTACTGATTCGTAAACATGAAGGCATAGCCTTTTAATCTCGGTTGCATATTTTTGTTGAATTAATTGGCATATATATTGAACCGAATTTCTTCACCTCCGCATCGGTTGCCGCAAAAGGCACAATCAAAGTGGTTTATTTGGAACATCGGTCGGTTTAGTCGGGCCAATACCGAAATTTGTAACGATCTTGTAGGACACGAGCTGAATTCACCACGAGAGAGATGCAAATAAAATCTTACTCCGTGGAGCGGCGTTTCTGAACGTGCAGGCTTTGGATCCCGCGCGAACCTTTGTAGTTATTTATGTTCCCACAAAAAGGATCCTGTTTCATGAGTACGTGTGAAGTTGAGCAGGTTTTGCGTTGCTTCGTTTTCGGCATAAGATGATGCTGAGAAGTAATTGTTTTGCAAGAAAAAATAAAACAAAAAACACAAAGATCAACCAACCGAGCTGTGCACCGTTATATTTATGTTAATGGAAGCCAACTCGTGATCCTTGGCGGTCAGTTAAAGAAGAGGTCGTTTTTATTTGGGTGAGAAATCAGATGCCTCGCACATACTGCTACTAGAGTCATGTTTATTCAAAAATTCATGTCAGCATCTCAATGCGCACGTTTCAAGCGACGAATGTTTTTGAGTTTCTTGAAATTCATTTGAGGTATACTGTTAGGATCTCATCACATCAGCATTTAGAAATCAATCAAAATCATAGAGAACATAACTATAGAAAACTGAAATGAACACAGAAGCAAATGAAGCAAGTGGTTGTTTACAAAATTAGGCTATGGTGCCCAAATGAATGCTAGCAACGGAGGAGGAAAGATTCTTTTGCGATTACCAATTTTCAGCGAAAGATACGAGTATCTTCTATTGCAAATCTCAAAAGAACTAGGGGAACGTACCACTTGAGCCAATTAGTTATGATTCCTGATTGCAGCAAAAGATACGAGTATCTTCTAATGCTAGTTCGCCAGAAAGTTTGTCTCTTGGCCAGGAAATGTGCTTCGCCCGGTAACCAGCCCATCATTGGGTCGTGTGTCTGTATCGTATCGATATTTTGTCATTCTACCAACAGCTCCGGTGTTTTCAATGTCTTCATTAATGAAACTTCGGAGAATTTTGTATTGTATCCGCTTCGATCTTGGTCCTGCCTTCTTATAGAGTTTTTTATGTCAAAAGCGATACATACTATTATTAGTTTGATTATCTAGAAATGATATCGAAATGATTGATTTATTAACACTTACTTTGCTAATTTGCTCTATTTTGCTCTGATTGTTTCTATCTTTGTAGATGTTTGAAAATGCATTCAATCTACGATCTTGAAAGTGAAAATAAATGTATGTATTTTTTGCATCCGCATAGAAGAGAATGAATTGGTGTATGAGTCGAGCATTAGTATGGAACTGAGTGAAAGTAACGAATGTCTGAGAAAGTACCAAGAATTCTACAATGCAATCTAAGAGAGAGCTACATTTAACATGCAACTAAACTACTAGGTGTGGAGATTTTGGACGAGTTTGTTCACACCGTTTGCCGCTCCCAAAAGTAGCAAAGTAGAGGAAATTATTTGGTCATCATATGACCCACTTAATACTGCAAAAAAAGATAAAATTTTATTAGTAGATCGCTTCTCTTCCATACACACTAAATCTCGACGTTTCTTTTCTAAAACCTTTGGCTTCGAAAAAAGTTTTCGATTACGGAAATCGCATGTACTTTCCTCTATGGTGATTTTTCAGGAACGAAATTTTTCAAACCTTAACCGCCTTGCTGCTTTATACATATCCGATTTAGCTCAAATTTTGCATGATAACTTTTTTCGAGGTGCTTATACTTTTTCGGTTACGTCACTTATACCATCATATCTCCGGAACCAGAAGTCGCAACCATTTGATCTTTGAACTTGGTGAATGTCCCGACAGTAACCTTTAAACGAATTTTTTTCAAACCTTGTCTACACAAAAGCTGTCAAATCATTGGTGGCTTTGTAGTACTTATTTGATTTGCATTCAAAACGGGGACGCTATTTGTACACTGGAATCAATACTTATTGTGGACAATATAATAGATGTGCGGTAGTATTGTTTGTTAATTACTCTTTCCTATTTCAGTAAATGATCTAATCAAATAGGTTTGTATTCTGTGATGATGTGAAATGCTATCACGGAACGACCGAAATTAGCTCTGTGCCTAATTCGTATTACTGTTTTTGAATTAGTTGATTTTAACAACAAAATTTCCAAAATAACTATGAAATTAGTTAAAATTGAGAATTTACTTTGCTGGAAAAAACTCTTATTTACAGAGCATGTATTTAGTTGGCGAATATCCTGGACAAAAACCAGCAATATTTCAATCCAACACGAAATTCTCATTGACAACTAATTTGTTATTAAAATTAGAAAATTTGTTTCTATTTTCTATCACCATCAGTACTGAAGGACAGCACAAGGAACACAAAAATGAAATTGGTTTAATTAACAAGTTTATTAGCCAAAAACTCATGAGAAGTGTCAAAGCAAAACAATCCATTAAAAAGCTAAAAAGGACAGTCTTGTTGAAACTGCTTGCAAATTGTTTTGATGTTTTTCGCATGTGTTACGATATATCCATATATAAATTTCTGATTCGATTTGTAAAAATGACGTAAACTCTTAGTGGAAAGTGTATTCAGAATTTGTGCGCATTTGAAGCGATTGTGCGAAATAATGTTTTTACGCGGAACAGTGAAGTGAGTTTTGAATGTTGCACTCTAATTGTATATGTCAAATGATGTTTTTTGCATCTTCCAACCTTCCGGGATACGCCGTCCGGTGTATTACTTGTATTCGGTTTTTGTTTTCCGAGTGCTCAAAGTTTTCAGTGAGAGAGTTTATTTCGCGAAGTCGAATGAAGAAAGCAGTGATTTAGAAGAAAAATTTTCAAAAAGAAGTTTATGTTTCGTTTATGCCTTTTTCTCCAATACAACATCGTATTTATACCTGCCAATATAGAAAAGACTACCGCGACTGAAATATTTTTCGATAGTGTGCCATCTAGTGGCTAGTAGTCATTACGGTGTTAACATTTTTTTCGGTGACAGTGCGCCACATAGCTGCAAATTGCCGAAGCCAATTCAACCATTTATGTTGGTTGAAAACAACGTTTTATTTTTCTAATTCAACTAACTAACGGTCTTTCCGTGTACTAAATGATAAAATATAACGTCTCTTTATAGAATGGGTCGTGCGCAAGGGTGCGAAAATTTGACATTTTTTATTCTGTTGCCAAGCATAAGACAGTCACTGCCAACGCAGCTGCTACGTTCAACAGTAGCCAACATGCAATGACACGAGAGCTTGGCGCAATCATGAGAGCCACAACACACGACAGCAATATTGAGAGTAGTTAATTTTTTCGCACTCTCTCACAGCAGACAAAGGCACAGCGTTCACTTTGTGGTAGTGTACGTACATACTGGATAAGTAGCTGCTTTGTTCATTTTTGGTCACGGGTTTCGAGAATGTCACGAGTTCAAAATGTCATGACATTTTAATAACGGAACTGACGTATCCGCTGTGACTGATCTGTGGTGATCAGAGCTTTCACCATTCATTTATCAATGCGAGTGACTTGCAACAAAACGGTTCAGCGCAGCTACAGCACTCATACCAACAGACTGAGTTACCGGCTTCGATGAAGGAAATATACACGAGCGAACAGATTGGAGAACGAACCATTCCATACACACTTGCCGACGAGCGTGCCGTATTACGTTTAATACTATTGAACCTTTCTGAAAAAGAGTAAGCAGTATTCTCTTTTCTCTCAAATATAGGCAATTCGTTCAAATAATTCATCGGTAGTATAAGTGATTCAAGCACACTATCGCTGGTGAACCATTCATCATCAAAGAATACTGTTGAATTTGAATGTAAAAATAATTTATATCATTAAAGTATTTAAGCATAAAAAAGTTAAATTTAGAAGGTTTCACGCTGCTGTAGAATAGACTTTCCACGTCATTTTTCACTACCAGTAACTAGAATTCATGTTTTTGAGTCAGTTAGAGCTTGTGTTCCTTCAAGTGTACGGAAAAAGGAAAGTTTCGTAATGAATGGGCACTGCACTGAAGCATATTTCTCTCATTTCGGAAGATGATAAGCTTGATCGATAATGTTGCGCAATACGGTTTGCTTCAATGCGTGTGCTGTTTAGAGCAAGCACCAAGCACTTGCAAGCACTGGTGGACATTCATGAATCAGAATTAAAAATAATTTATCTGCCGTATGAACATTTAGCAGTACTTAAAACTAAAATTAGCGGCAGTGGGATTGATATTATTTATAATCTCTCATTGGCTCTCTTATCATACTGAGCACTTTTTACTTCAATGTTGGTCCCTTTGAGGAACGATTTTTGCTTTTTGTAGCCATAGACATCACAACAATTCTGATACTATTAAAGCTCAAACAAAAGTGCGAATGCGAGCGAAGTTTGATCAATATACACCGAATGTAAAAGGGAAACAAAAAAAGAGCTTTTCATATTGAGGTTCATTCGTTCCCCACGCCGTGGCTGCTTACGATGCAGAACGAACGATATTCGCTCGTAGCTTCGCCTTGTAATGTGAAAGAGAATGAGCAACTAATACCACTTCTATACGCTCACCTTCCACGTCCAGTAGTGCGTTAATTCACAAACACAAACAAATGTGAACCAAATCCATCAGACCAGAAGTGGATGATGAATGGTTCAGTTGCTAGTACATTCATGAACCAAGAAGCGTATGAAGGATATTTACTCTAATTCGGTTCATTCGTTTTCCAAGCACTGGTGGTGATAAATTGAATGCGAACGGCGGTAATTGAATGCGAACGGCGGTGATTTATTACCGATTCAATTTCAGTTTTGAAAAATTTCTATCACAAAGCTTGTTAATGCAGATGTCTCAAAAATATTACAACTATTTACTTAAATTTCATACACGAGGTATCAGGAGCGCAGCTTTTGCTTTCTAGTATGACGCAAAGGCAAGAAATCTTACAGAAGAGACACTAAATTTAGCGCTCCTATTACTTCTATAATTCTGGTTCATGCTAAACGGGGTTTAATTGTTTGATAGAAAAAGTGCATTCAAATTTGGAAGTCAAAGCATTTACTTTGCTTTTCTCACTGAACCGCTTCCTTCCAACGGAAGTGCATAGAAACAAAACACGTAAGGATACACAAAAAACGTCTGCATTGCAAAGCAAGACTTTCTTGTGAATGTCCTCCTACACCTCATGAGAATCGACATTAAACGAATTTCAAAGTTGAGCCTTGTTGGCGACTGTCTCTCGAAAGTTGTTGAATTTGGAAGGAGCTACTGTTTATTGTGGCTAGCCATTCTCAGATTGAAAAGAGTAGAACAGCTATCGATGAGAGACATTCATGAGAGAAAATGTCATGAGACCTATGACATTGACAGAAATTGCTAAAACCCTTGAACGTTCTGAAAACTTCGTCACAAATGCTTTAAAACCTTTAAAAGAAACACGCGGGAAATCTAGAAAATTTTCGGCAATAACCGATCATCGTATAACTTTGCTAGCAACATCAGATCCTTTCACATCATCTATTGCAGGACTATTGCAGCAGAGATTGGAAATATTGTAAGTTCGAGAACAGTTCGTCGTAGACTGCAAGATGTAAACTTTCCTGGCAGGATTGATAGAAAGGTTCCTCTTTTGCGAAACAAAAACCTCCGATCGACAATGCAATTTGCTATCGAACATCGATCGTGGGACGGTTCGGGCGGAAGGAAAAAGTGGCGAAATATTCTTTGGAGCGATGAAACAAAGATAAATTTGTTCTCTTCTGATGCACAACGAAATGTTAGACGGCCACGAGGTTTGATCTTAGATACACACAAAAAACTGTTAAGCATGGAGGCGGTAACATAATGGTTTGGGGTTGTTTTTCTTGGTACGGTGTGGGTCTGATTTTCCGCATCAAAACCACAATGACCAGATTCGAATATAAAGCAATTCTCGAGGATGTCATGTTACCCTATTCCAAGGATGACATACCGATTATATGGCATTTTCAGCAGGATAACGACCCGAAACACACATCAAAGTTAGTTAAACAATGGTTTTGTGATAATAATTTATCTGTCATCGCATCGCCCAGCATTAACAATATAGACATTAACCCAATAGAAAATCTATGAAACATACTTAAAAAGAAACCATCTGGTCATACTTTCTCAAATAAGAACCATTTATGGGATTTTGTCTAAAAGGAATGGTAAGCTATTCCTACGGAGACATGTCAGCGTCTGGTAGAATCAATGCCAAGAAGAGTGAAGGGAAGAGGATACTAATTATCTTTTAATGAGTCAAATGTTTTTTTTTGTAAATGTAAATGTCCAAGAACATTTGAAATTATATAACAATGAGAAAGTCACAGTAGTGTGATACGTATAATCAATAACTTGAATTGTTCGTTTTCCCATAAACAATTGATTACAATAGTAAAAATTCGACAAAGTACTCATACGCCGAATAAAATTGATTTTTTCCAATAATTTCATGTCACACCTAAGGAGTGTATCGATAAGCAACATTCAAACAGTTATTGCTCTGAAATGGCTTATTTTTTTGCAGCGTGTTTTGCGGTGACATGTTTGCTTACATGTCAATAACAGCTGCACAACCGATTGGTTTCGGTACGGTTTATCGTTTCAATGATGAGTCGAATTGATCCGGAAACGCGAAAAAAAATTCTGCACACTTGGTGCTCAGAAAGTGGTGTCACGTACAACGAAATTGCAAAACGGGTGAAAGTGCACCACACCAGTGTCAAAAATATTATTGAGAAGTTTGGTAAGACCCTTTCCATGAAGGATTTGCCCCGATCCGGTAGGAAAACGGGTCCCAGCCAGCCCGGCCGGGACTCAAATGCGGTTGAGTACATCAGGAAAACCCATCGGCGTCGACGCGGGATTTGGCCAAGCAGTTCAACACCAGCATCGGGATGATTCAACGGATCAAAGTTCGGAACTCCCTGAAAACGTACAAGAAACAGAAGGTGCCGAAAAAGTCCCTGGTACAGCAAGTTCAGGCAAAACAAGAGCGCCTAAACTGTATAACCGGATTCTACAGAATAAAGACGGATGTATCCTGATCGACGACGAAACCTACGCCAAGGAAGACTCCCGAGCGCTGCCCGGACCGCAATATTATACGAAATCGGTGTACCAGGACCTGGACGACGCGGACACCACGGTGGCGATGGAAAAGTTTGGGCAGAAGGTGTTGGTCTGGCAAGCAATTTGTACCTGTGGTTTGCGGTCGTCGATTTTCTTCACGAAGGGCACAATTAACGCCAAGGTGTACGAGAAAGAATGTTTGAAGAAGAGAATGCTGCCACTGTACAGAAAACATAAGACTCCTTCTCTCTTCTGGCCGGATTTGGCTTCAGCTCACCACGCCAATTCCGTGCTACAATAGTTGTCAAAAAATAATGTACAATTTGTGGAAAAAGACATCAACCCACCGAACTGCCTGGATCTTCGGCCAATTGAAAGGTATTGGGCAATTGTCAAGAGGCAATGGGGAACGGGTATAGCGTGATGGGTAAGTCGATGCCTTTCACGCAGCCCGCCTGGGTTCAATTCCCAACCCCGCACATAGGGTCAGAAAGTTTTTCTGGTACGAAGAGGCGAATGACATTAATGTTAAAGCCTCTATAATTGAAAAACAACAAAAACAAGCGACACTTTCGGAAGGAAGGTACAGTGTCCCAAAACATGCAGGAGTTAACAAAAAAACTGGACAGCTGCCACCAGGAAAGTCACAAAAGTAACTGTGCAGAATTTAATGAAGAATGTCAAGTCCAAAGTGTGAGCGTTTCACAGAAACTAGGATTTTCTTCAATATAATCAGTGAAATGCATAAAAATGTAATTTTTCTACAATATATCGAAAACTGATGTCAAAATATGTTTTTTTTCGCTTTTTTATTCAATAATCAATGTTGCTAACTACTTTTCGATACACTCCTTATTTTAATGACCACCATTGTACATACACAGATATTTTCCGATCTCGTCGAATTGAGTCGAATGTTTTATAACACTATGGGTCTCCGAGAGTCTGATCAATAGTCGATTCGGGAAAAAGGTGGGCTAGTAATGTCACAGACATAACTGGAGGAAGTGAATAGGAATAAAAATGATTATCGTTCATATTAGTTGATTGTGTGAATTTCGCAAGTTTTACTACTTCGCTTCCAGATTTGCAACGGTGCATTTAAACTAAAGCTTGACTTGTTGGCGACACATATTTTCTACCACACAATTAAATAACCCGGACCAAATGACAGTAAAAAAAACAGAAACACACACTATTTTGAGGCCGGTTATTTGATTTCGGATTTGCATATTTCAGTGAAAAAAAACTACTAAAATGCTATACGGGATAATTTCTGGCATTCAGAAGGTCCAAATTGTGGAATTCTTTACGATATTGAACACTTTTTTTTCCATAAATACGTTTATTTCTTAAGGCAGTTTACATAAGTTTTTCTTCGCCGTAGCATCACTTTTACATAATATTCTTATCCTAATTTAATTCTAACATAGTCACAACGTTTTGAATTTATTAAAACATATTCTCTTATAGCTTAAATATCATCTTAGGTAACTCGTCATTAATTATGAAATCTACTCGGAAATATTATTTGAACCAAACGATTAACTTCTATAAATTATAAAATAAGCTGTTATTTTCAGACATTTTGTTGATAATTTCATAAACTGTTTCGAGTTTGTTTGTATCATTACATAATTTTTATTCTAATTTAGTTATTGGTTGAACTCATGGACGCAGCTGGGATCAGAACTAAGTCTTAAAAGGGGCCTTTATTAAATTGAAACTCCAATTTTCTTTATGAAATGATAAATAAGTTTCATGTATGAAAGGTCACGACAAGCAAGAATGTCTCGAACTGGGATATTGGATAGTTTACCTTGGGTACGCAAAGAATTTATTAGTTGAGATCTGACATCACGATACTCCACGCATGTCCAAACGACATGATCAATATCCCGATAACCTTCTCCGCAAGCACAATGATTAGTCTCGGAGAGCCCAATTCGAAGGAGATGTGCATCTAACGTGTAGTGATTGGACATGAGCCTGGACATCACACGAATGAACTCCCTACTCACATCCAGTCCCCTGAACCATGCCTTTGTCGATATTTTCGGAATAATTGAGTGCATCCACCGACCCAGATCATCTCTGTCCCAAGATGCTTGCCAGCTGGCAAGTGTTCTTTGGCGAGACGAACTATAGAATTCGTTGAAAGCAATCGGTCGCTCATAAATTTCACCCTCAATAGCACCACGTTTGGCTAAATTATCGGCTCTTTCATTGCCTGGAATGGAG
The DNA here is from genome assembly GCF_030247185.1 of Malaya genurostris. Taxonomy (NCBI): domain Eukaryota; kingdom Metazoa; phylum Arthropoda; class Insecta; order Diptera; family Culicidae; genus Malaya; species Malaya genurostris. The sequence goes on along the minus strand of NC_080572.1, from coordinate 93,857,572 downwards.
CAATGAGCCGGGACCCAGACTATAGTGATTAGATAATTATTATTCAATATGTCGTTCAGACACTGTTTTATTTTACCCAAGAAAAACGGTTCATTTTTGCCAGCAGCGATTGAGCGAATGGCTTCAATTGCACTCAGACTATCTGTGAAGAGGAAATAATGGTTTGGAGATAATGTGACGATTACACTCAAACTATAATGAACTGCTGCTAGCTCTGCTATATAAACAGATGCAGGTTCTTGAAGCCTAAATGAGGCCGAAACATTATTGTTGAACATACCAAACCCTGTCGCTTCTTCAATTCGCGATCCGTCCATGTAAAACATTTTCTCAGAGTCAATATGCCTGAACTTACTTGAAAATATTTTTGGGATTTCCGTCGAGCGTAGATGATCCGGGATTTCACGCACTTCGCGCTGCATGGATGTATCGAAAAATAACGTTGAGTCAGGGACATTTAGGAGGCTGACACGGATAGGAATATATCTTGATGGGTTGATTTCCTGTGACATATGGTTAAAATATACTGTCATGAATTTTGTTTGAGATCGAAGCTCGACTAGTTGTTCGAAATTTTTAATTACCATGGGATTCAGCACCTCACATCTTATTAGCAGGCGTGATGAAAGCTCCCAAAATCGATCTTTTAATGGAAGAACTCCCGCCAGAACTTCAAGACTCATTGTATGTGTCGAGTGCATGCAGCCTAAGGCAATTCGCAAACAACGGTACTGAATTCGCTCAAGTTTGATAAAATGAGAGTTTGCAGCGGAACGAAAACAAACGCATCCATATTCCATCACTGAAAGTATCGTTGTTTGATACAATTTTATTAGATCTTGCGGATGAGAACCCCACCAAGATCCTGTTATTGTTCGAAGAAAATTTACTCTTTGTTGGCATTTCGTTATCAGATACCTAATGTGTCCTCCCCACGTGCATTTGGAATCGAACCACACCCCGAGGTATTTAAAAGTTAAAACCTGTTGGATCATTCTTTCCATCATATGGAGCTGAAGCTGCGCGGGATCATGCTTTCTTGAAAAGACGACTAACTCTGTTTTCTCCGCAGAGAATTCGATACCCAGATGAACAGCCCAAACGGACAAGTTATCTAAGGTATCTTGCAATGGTTTATGCAGATCAATAGCTTTGGGCCCAGTAACTGAAATCACGCCATCATCTGCCAATTGTCTTAGTGTACATGGGGTTACTAGACAGCTGTCAATGTCATTCACGTAAAAATTATAAAGGAGCGGACTGAGGCATGAGCCTTGCGGGAGACCCATGTAACTAATTCTGAGTGTTGCCAAATCGCCATGTGAAAAATGCATGCGTTTCTCTGGCAAAAGGTTGTGCAAATAATTATTTATAACCGCTGGGAGTCCATGTTGGTGGAGCTTGTCTGAAAGAACATCAATGGAAACTGAATCAAATGCTCCTTTAATGTCTAAAAATACAGATGCTATTTGTTGCTTTTGAGCGAAGGCAATTTGGATGTCAGACGAAAGTAATGCAAGGCAATCATTCGTCCCTTTATTTCTACGGAAGCCAAACTGAGTATCTGACAACAAACCGTTCGTCTCGACCCAAGTGTCGAGACGTCGTAGAATAATTTTTTCGAACAATTTTCTGATGCAGGACAACATGGCAATGGGTCTATATGAGTTGTGATTGGAAGCTGGTTTCCCCGGCTTTTGAATGGCGATAACTTTCACTTGTCTCCAGTCAGGCGGAACAATATTTTGCTCAAGAAACTTGTTGAACAATTCCAACAAACGTCTTTTTGCGAGGTCGGGCAGATTCTTCACCAAGTTGAATTTAATTCTGTCCAACCCAGGGGCGTTATTGTTACAAGACAAGAGTGCTATAGAAAATTCCATCATTGAAAATGGGTTATTAATAAAACCATTATTTGGAGGAGATTCCCGTATAATGCTTTGCGTAGGAACAGAATCTGGGCAAACTTTCCTAGCAAAGTCAAATATCCATCGGTTCGAGTATTCATCACTCTCATTGCCCACGTTACGATTCCTCATTCGTCTGGCCGTATTCCAAAGAGTGCTCATTGAGGTTTCTCTTGACAAACCTTCGACAAAATGTCTCCAATAGCTACATTTTTTGGCTCGAAGTATGCTCTTGTACTTGGTTTCTAAAACCATAAGTTTTTCAAAATTCTGAGGAGTTCCTCCTCCCCGTTTTAGAAACGTCTTGCAAGCATTTTGTTTTGCGAGTTTAGCCTCTGAGCACTCTTTGTCCCACCAGGGGTTGGGAGGCCTTCTGTTAGTCGTTGGCCCAGGAAAGCGTTTAGTTTGGGATTGTTCTGCTGCCTCCAGAATCGAACAAATGAGGAAGTCATATTCTTCAAGTGGAGGGAGCTCTTCCATTGAATTCAAAATACTAGAGATACTACTTTGGTATTTAATCCAGTCGATATTTTTTGTCAAATCATATGGAATACTAGCGGAAGTAGCAATGCAATTGCTACTGCTAATTGAGATGATGATTGGTAAATGATCGCTACCGTGTAAATCAGGCAGTATTTTCCAGGTGCAATCTAGTCGAATTGATGTTGAGCAAAGAGATAGATCTAATGCACTTGGGCGTGCAGGAGGTCTTGGGATCCGTGTCATACTACCCATATTTAATACCGTCATGCTAAAATTGTCACAAATGTTTTGTATTAAAGATGATCTGCTATCATTGTAAACGGAACCCCACATCATTCCGTGCGAATTTAAATCCCCCAGAATCAATCGTGGAGCAGGAAGGGCTTCAACCATTTCATTAAGCTGTCGCTGTCCAACTTGTGCTTTTGGAGGAATATAAACCGAAGCTATGCAAATATCTTTGCCTTTAATGTTTATTTGGCAAGCAACAACTTCTATACTAGAAGTTGAAGGGATGTTTAATCTATAAAAGGAACAGCATTTCTTAATTCCCAAAAGCACTCCACCATACGGAGAGTCTCTATCGAGACGTATAATGTTAAAATCATTGAAATTTAAAGCTATGTTTGAAGTAAGCCATGTTTCGCATAAAGCAAATACATCACATTTTTGACTATGCAATAATATTTTAAATGAATCAAGTTTTGGCATGATGCTTCGACAATTCCACTGCAGGACAGTGATTGTATCATTTGCGACGGGTGATAAATTATCCATCAAAAGATACAAAACCTGAGACAATTGGCCATTGAGCTGATAACTGCTTCAAAAAGGTTCTAGCTATTGGAAGGAATGCCATTATGAGGGTCTTTAAGGGTTCAGATATATTGAATGCTGAGAAAATCCATTCAACAATTTCCGAAAACTTCAGTAATCCTGTTGGTGGCTGTGAAATGGAGCCCACTGGATTATTATCTTTTTCTGTACTAGATCCTGGATTGGTTTGTGAATTTGACAAACCAGGAGGCACAGTCTTTGGTTTTGACTTTTTTTGTTTAACACGGGGATCTTTTTTTGAAGATGAAATTTTAGGTGTCTTTTTTGGTAATTTGGAGGAAGACTTCTTTCTCTTAACTGACCCTTGGGTAGTGATAAACGAATTACCTTCACTATTTTCGTCAGAGTCAGAGTCCTCTGGTTCCTCTAGATTTGAAAACCCGTTTTCGGTTTCCAAAGGAGGGACATCAATGACCGTTTTAAGCATTTCTGCATATGTGCGCTTAGACCGTGCTTTTAAAGAAATCTTAATTTTGTCTTTGTGCACTTTAAATGCAGTGCATACTGAAATATCCTCATGAGGACTTTCCCCACAATAAATACATTTTTCAATTTCCTTGTTGCAATCATTATCTTTATGAGGTCCTTCACACTTAAAATATTGAACACTGTTCGGAACATTTTTATCGAACGCGAAGCAGTGAAATTTTGGCTCTATTCGCACTCGTTTGGTGCTAACTTTGCACTGCGAGAAGTATGCAAAGCTAATCATCATTCCAGATTTACACTAAAATGATGGTGTTTATCTCCGACTTGTCGCCAAGAAGTCTGTACGGAATTTAATGAGGAACGTTCACAAGAAGGTGCGCCAGCTAGTCTACAATGGCTAAGTAGCAAATGTTGAGAATAATATTCTGTTGTTGTAGTATAACATTATCAGTATATCCAATAAAATTTGAATATCTAATACTATCATCATTTGAATATCAAAGTGCGTCCATACTTTCTGGGACAGTCTTAATTGTTGAATGAATTTTAAATCTGGGGGGACGGGTATAGCGTGATGGGATAGTCGATGCCTTTCACGCAGCCTGCCTGGGTTCGATTCCCAACCCCGCACCGAATGACCTAAGATGTTAAAGCCTCTATAAAAAAAAAAAAAAAATTTAAATACATCAAGAAGCATGAAATTTCGATGCGACCGACCAAACAAACAAATTCTTTCATTCTTTGTGTGGTTTATAATCCACATCTTCTTACTACCTATCATTAGATCTTCGAAAGTTAAAAAATCCATAATTCCAAGCGATTGGTGCACCCAAACTCATATACATTGACTAAAATTGTCAGTGCATAACTTGAATTAAACCGTTTAAAGGTCTGATCTCAACAGAAATGATATCCTGCATCATTCATTTCCGAATTTACAATAAGAAGCTTTTACATCAACAAATACACGTTTTCCTATAGAATGTAAACCTTTATTGTGGAAATTTTTTTTTGGAAATAGGGCAAAACAGTAATATAATTCGATATTTCAAAAATGCGCTCATTGAAAATATTGGACGTTACATTCCAACAACCCTTCCCCCTTCCCCCTGTCACAAAACGTCACGTTTTGTGAAACACCCTTCTCCCCCTTGCGGCGTGACGTCTTTTATGGACAGTCCCCTAGATAAATGCGAACATAAAATCGATTGTCATAATAAACGGTTAATTTGGCATGAGGGAAATTCTTTGAGTTAGTATTTTTTGCAAAATATAAAATTCTATCTTATAACAAAATTTAATTGATAATCGAAATATTAGTTCACATTTTGTTTTTAATTTATTCACTTTGATTGTTTTACACATTGACTCATGAACGCCTTGCGCTTCACCCCTGGTACGCATCTTCTCGATGGCATCTAGCGCATACAAAAAGCACTAAGATTTCTTAAGCCCCGGTCGATCAACGGCAGCAGCATAAATCGTGCCTGCACCTCTACGACTAACTTGCATTTAATTTTCTTTGCCTGGGACGGTGAAGTCGCCGAGACGAAAGAGAACGCAGCAAGGAAAAAAAACCTGTTTTAATCCACCTAGTGGTGTAATGATGCCTTTCTCATGTATAATATTGTGGTATTCTATTCAAAATTTTTCTCTTCGATTTTTGAAAGAAACCAAAGGACTGTTTGTGCATTAACTAGTATAACATTCAGAATGAAGCAGTGCTTTGCTCGCGTAGGTCAAGAAAACGTAGGTTAAGAAAACGAAGTGGGTTCACTATTTCATGCACTTCCGGCACCGGAACGCGAGAACCGAAGTATAATCGAAGTCGGTTCGTACGGCCAAAAACTAACATGACGTACAAACTCTACTAGTTTCTATTCAAATTTTGGAGATTTTATACAGTTTTGCCATTGCACTCTAAGGCTGTGAACCATTTCGCGGTTAGTTTTAACTTTTGGATGAAATCTGACACTTGAGTGGTTATTTTATGTCGAGTAGTTAAATTTAACTATAACTGCGGCCCATTTCAAAATTTGACGGACGGAAAGTTATTTGGGATGATCAACTGGAATTAATTCAACTAAAGAATTAATATTAGAATCTGCATTGCAAGATTTTTTTCAGTGTCGGGAAATAACCATCGATCTGTCAAAAACAACCATGCTCTCGAGCAGGGTAATTTTTGACAACATCAAAATAACCACTAGAGTTTCAGATTTTAACCAAAAGTTAAAATTAATTGCAAAATGGTTCACAGCCTAAATGACGATTTAAATTTTTTTGTATCTGAAAACTTGCAGTAATTTTTGGCACGACCAAAAGACCTTTCATTTGACCCTAACATTGGGAACAACGGTTTTGGTATATATGACCACTATTTCCGGTGCTTCCGGAACCGGAGACGGCGAACCAGGATAGCCGGAATTGGACACACACACATACATACATACACACATAGACCCTCCGGGCCATTCATTTTTTACTAGTCGGTTTTTCAAGTGATTGCATAACCTTTCTATATGAGAGAGGCAAAAACAACGAAATAAACTTCAACTCCATCAAGTAGCATATCGATCGGTATGTCGAAGCACTGCGCGCACTGGGAGCGCATCTTCAGCATCCTCTTGAGCGTGCGGTGCGCCGGTGGCTACAGGCAGTGACAACAAATTGTGTACTCGCAGCAGCACACAAACTTTGCGCGATATCAACTTTGCAGCTGAGCATTCGAAACCGATCTCGAATCTCGCGCGGAGAGCCACCGAATAGCAGCGTTGCAAAACTCGTTGCGTGTGCGGAGAGCTTGCCAGTTAGCCTACGAGAGAGAGATAGAGAGAGGACGACACCGTCACGGCGGTGAGCATCGCATCATCACCATCATCATTATCATCATCATCATCAGCCACCGTCATCATCGTCCAGGGGCTCGCAACTCGATCAGACACGTAACACCCCATCAACAGCAGCGGCAGTGAGCAACATCTCTGAGGGCAAAAACGAGGCAAATAATGTTATGGGTTTTACCTTGATTTTACTTATATGATTCCTCCAGTCGTGATTTGACTCTTCTCCGTTACACATCTCTCGGGCTCGAACTTGTTCTGATGGTGGTGCTTCGTTTCGATCTGCTCCGTTGTTTGTTTGCTTGAGAGAGTTCGAATGTTTTTGCTGCATTTTGGCGGTTTGTCGTAGCCTAGGACCAGGTTCGTCGCTTACAGGACCGCAGCAAGTCGTTTCGCGCTGTTGTGAAGGAACAAGTGGCCCGCAGGGCTGGAAACGAAAATTTGCCTCTTTTTTTTTTTTGTTTGGCGCGTTCTACCGAACGTTGCTACAGATCAGATCGGAGATCGTGAAGTGCTGGTGCTACCGATCGCGGGGATGTTCCTGAAGAGGTGACCTTGCTGCGAGATGATCGAGTGCTGATCGGATTCTGTTTACTAAGTGATTGTACATTTTTTTTTCATTGCTATGCTTTGACTAGAACTTTGTGTGTCTTTACTGAGGAAGCTATTTATGTTAATGCGCTAGTAAAATCAGTGAAGAATCGTTAGGAGACCTTGTTCCGAACGAATGACTAATTATCGGCGGATTAGTGTCATCTGTGAAACTGACCGGTGGTGGACCTCCAGCGAAACTCCAGTGCTTAGTTCCCGTGCCGAACGTCACGTGTGGTGTGTTCGTGACAAGTATTCCGCGGGCTAAACAGTGTCGTACACGGAGCAGCATACTCAGTGAGTAGTGAATAAATTGTTCTTTATTTGCTTGTACTGGCATCTTCATTACATGGTGTTACATTTCATTATGTTGTACGAAGGCACGGCAAACTGATCCTCGTCGTCGGCGTTGGACAAAAACAACAACCATTCAGCGAAGCGGTGGCCGGTACTACAGGTGCGTAGTGCAGCCAGCAGCGTGTCGAAGAGTGTTGAAACAAGCTGAAGTGATTACCAACAACATTATCTTGTGCGCGGTGAGATTTATTAACTGGTGGTGCTGGTACTCTCGGCAAGCGATGTTGTAAGGCTAATGAGCTAACCAATCCCATACAAGTAGTGACCCGAAGAAAGTGATACTTCTCGCATGTACATCTAGATCTGACACGATTCCGCATAACCTGGTGCTGAACTTGTCTCGCGAAGGCTGCCGAATATTCAACCGCGCACAATTAATTAGCGGAAACGGCAAGGAGCATCGCTTTGTTTTGTGCTCGCCGGTGATTTCTGATTGTTTTATTTTTTTTGTTTAGTGTCTGTGTGTGTGGTTCAGTACCGAAACAAGATCGTTAAGACTAGCGTGAGCTACCACTTCCTGAATTGGGTAGATTGTCGGAGTAACAAGCAAGGTGAGTTTGAAACACTAAAAGGTTACTGTTGATGTTTATTTTGTTTAGATTTTGGAACGATAGGGTGCGGGATTTGGAGGGATAAGTTTTCGTTGTACTTTTTTCATAGTAAAAGAAATTCGAATTTTAGGAACGGTTTCGAGTCTTCAATGGCTTTCTTATGGTGTAAGATTTTGTTATGTCTTTAAAAAGTCTTTTGATATCGAGAGACTAAATTCGTTAGGACAGCTACTCCGTTACTGATCGGGATTAGCTGAAATTGTACAGAGAATTTCTAGATGATCTTATTCTGGTAACCCCAGAATTCATTGATCAGTACCGGAAGAGATGTTAGTCCAACACATGTTATTAGTAGAGGCCGTATATAGTACTGCGCACTCCACAAGCTTCACGGGAGAAGGATATTTGTTAGTACAAGTTTCAGTAATGATAGTACTCGCGTGCGACCTAGTGTGTTCCGGTTTCAACATGCTCGAATACACCATTGAACTCATTGACTTCCAAAGTGAACGTTTCAACAATATCCGCCGATACTGAAGTCTCGGGAAGTCTTGATTCACAGTTCTAATTCGTGAAAACTGAAGGGAAATTTGAACTACCATCGCGTAACGAATAAAAACTTCTCTATTTTTTCCAAATGGAATTTCCTGCTTCAAAATAAATGAGTGAATAGGATTTAGACAATTTTAGGATGAATAGGATTTAGACAAAATAGTTGATTAATTGTAGTGACATATTCTAAAAAAATTTATTAAATCATTTAATCACCAAACAAAGGCCAACAAATTACACGCGCGATTTGATTGTTTATTATTTTCGCTTTCTTATTTTAATTTTTATTAAAATTAATAATTGGTTATATTGGCTAATCTGGACAGCCGGCTACCGAGGAAAACATATTAATTTATCAAACAAACAAGTATTTTTTCACTATTTATTCAATATACCGATATATGTTATTACTGTTATTAACTTTGTAATATAAACGAATTTGCGCAATAGTTGATTTCTATCATTCAATTTATAATTTTGAAAGACAAACAATAACTTGGAAGAAGGCAACATACCAAATAAAACTTTGCTCCAAAGCTAGCCGGAAATTGATAATTTGGATGAAGTTGAATGAAGAGATAATTTAGTAAACTAGAGTTATCAGAAGTGAAACGTTGAAAACATCTGATAACTGAAAAGAAAAAGAAACTCCTGCAATTGTCGCCTTTCACGACATGGAACCCAGTGGATTTATTATATATATTATATATCATATATTTCCACACGGCATCTAGGCTACTAGGGGTACTGTCTGGAGAAAGATAATAGGTACAATCTCAATCTCCTAGTGGACCCGAGCCCCTTCTACGAACATGATCAGAAGATTGAATTCTAAAGTCAGTCGCTGAGTTAAAACTATCTGCACTACACTTGCAGATCTAAGCTCTCTCTACTCTAGGAAATCTCTAAGCTACACAAGAAGTAAACTTCTTCCTTCCTAGCTAAGGATGCCACCTGCACGGGCCTCGCCTGGCATTCTAGGGCCTCGTCATACTTAAAATCGCAAAAGCTGAAGATGAAAACACTTCTGAATGACATAACATTATTTGCTTTTACTTTTGTAGTTCCAAGTTATAAAGCATTTAGAGAAGATTTAATAACATTGACAAACAATGTTTATAGAATGAAATGTTCGATCAAGTTATGTGAAGCTTTCGGTCAAACGAGAAATGTTATCACTAACTAGCAAATTGCCCATTGACAAAACCATGCGCACCTCCTACGCATCATAGATCTTCCGATAATTGGATCCTTAGTTAAATGCATGTGTTCGAAATAAAGTGCGAATAATATGGTGTAATCAATACTCAAGCACGTCCTTAGCATCGGGTATTACATCACAATGATTTTATGACATTTGCGGCATAATAGTGAAAAACGAAAAATAGCAACTCGTTTCAATTGCAAGACCTTTAATCTCCAAATTAATTGCTCCAGGGTAAGGCTTGCAACTGAGGTGGTAATTCTATTTGCAGGAGTTTTGAACTCAGTCGTGTTTCTGCTAAAAGAAAGCGGGTGGGTAATATCAGAAACATAACTGGATGTCGTGAATACGAAAAAACTGGCACGCTCCCATCACTTTTCCGAATATCAGTTAGTTGATTGATTGTATGAATTGTGCAAGCTTTCCCCTTTTTCACTAATAGAGTTTTAAGCGATGCACCTACATTAAAGTACAGATTAGTTACATTAAACAGCTACTATTCTACAACTATATATTCCAAACTTGAAACAATTCCTTTTTTAATTTGCTAATACAGAAAGCTAGGTACGACAAATTTGTAGTTTATTTTTATTGAAGCTATGAAGTTCGAAGATATCTGATTCTTCTCGAAATTTCAGTACGAGACTATTGCAATGGCCTGGTCTGACATGGATCAACGATCTTTGGTATGCAAGAGTAATTTTAATAATAATAATGATAATAACAATAATAATAATAATAATAATAATAATAATAATAATAATAATAATAATAATAATAATAATAATAATAATAATAATAATAATAATAATAATAATAATAATAATAATAATAATAATAATAATAATAATAATAATAATAATAATAATAATAATAATAATAATAATAATAATAATAATAATAATAATAATATAATAATAATAATAATAATACAGATTAATCTGTATATATGGCAACCCTGTTTCGCATGGCATATTTTCACACGACCCCATACTAGTATAAAGATGTGTTCAACATCGCTTTCGCATTGCCGTTCGTAATTGAATGTGTTAGTGACGGTACAAATTACTTTATTTTCCATCTTGATGAATCTTTTGGTAAGAAATATCGAAAGTTTAATTAGCTCTTAATGATAATCTGGGGCACTAAAAAGTGCCTTGAATTGTCACAATCAACAAGATCTGCATTTAGATCTGAGATGGTTCTCGTGTGTGTCTTGTTTCGGCAACAGTTGCTCAGAAAATGGTAGGAAAGCGACAAAATTCAACTAGTTCTTTATGATGATCTTTAGCACTGAAAAGTGCTTTGAATTGTCTGAAAAGTACTGAAAAATGCTTCGAATGGGCCTTGCTGGACTTTTTGTCTGTCTTTCCACTGGTTTTCGGTGCCATCGTGCTGACGGTGTCTCAGAGTTGCTGCGTTCAGAGAAGCTGCTTTAACTTAAATGACGCTATTTCTCACATCACATTTCGTTTCATACCTGCTACTGGCAGCGGTGTACGGACAGCCCCTTTGCCAAAATTTCTTTTCCTGTTCGCAGAGCGGGAAACAGTGAGACGACAGGTCCTCGATGTTGCACTCGTGTGTCTTGTTTCGGGAACAGTTGCTCAGCAAATGGTACGAAAAATGAACCACTCAACTTTTATATGGATGCTCTTGTATAGATGCAGACAGCTCGCGTTCTGATTGGCTGGTGCTGTCATGGGTTAAATCAATAGTGTACTATTGAAAAACTTCAATGTTGTTGCAATACACGTTCAAGTTGAAATTTTTCGATTCTATTGGTAGTTAGATTATATAAATCCTTCCACAGATCACTGAGCGATGAGCTTTCAAAATACGAGAAAGGCAAACGCGCCTTATGAATTATCCTCTTTGATACTCGTTTATACCAAACATTTCAGAAAAGTTTAATTTTGAACTATTTGAGATTATGTCACAACTGAAAATTTTATCATAAAATTATGATCATATTTCCGATGGCATGTAGCAAGAATTATGCTGATTTATTAGATACAACAGGAGATATTCACGATCAAAAACTTGTCACTCTCTCAGAGGGTAAATTTTGAAAAGGCGCCCGGTGGGTACGCATCAATTAGATCAGTGAATAATTATTATTCGTGCTGACTAAACATATATTCTGTAAATGTTTCATTACGTTTTTTACCTTATTAAACAATGAACTACCAAATCATGCTTGACAAAAAAAACTCTGTTCCTCTGGGCATATTTATTCAACCCCATTTTTCATACAACCGTGAATAAAGACACTGGTCGCGATGAAAGGAAGCGAAAGAATGTTACTCCGATACTCGTTATTTCCAGTAGAAATGGAAGAAGATCCGGAGAAGGCTTGGGAAACAAACTGATAACAACAAATACGGGGCCATTCATAAACTACGTAGACTGTCTGAGGGGGGATTTCATAAAAGTCTACGTTTATCTACAAGGAGAAAGGGGGGGGGGGGGGGAATTGAATTCAGCATAGTCACTTTTTTTTAAGTTTTTGTTATGACATGAAACCATCATCAGATTTACCGAACAAAAAACAGATTTTGGAAAGATAAATGATTGACATATCGAAAGTAAAAAAAACATCATTGTGGCTAAACTCGAACAAGCAAACTCTGTGCTTGCTCATTTAAACCACTTTTCGAAAAAAAAAACATATTTTGTTTCCTATCGTTGATCCGGTAAAGAAGTTTGCGAAATTTTGTATCTCTTTCTTGTATCTTCAATAAATGAGGACTGATGGCAAAATTTCAAGATAAAGAGATTTTCATAACTAGTAATTGTTATTAATCATTTTTTCAAGTATTTCCGATAACCCAAAGTACCCGATCGTTAAAACACTGTTAAAACACTGAATCGTTTTCATTTGAGCGTCGTGGACAGAATTCTGGCTGTTTTTATTTTCACTATACCATTTTTATTTTTAATATACCTTAATGATCTCAATTGTTTGCTGAAATGCTGTAAGTTGTCCTTTGCTGCTGATTTAAGCTATATCACCCGGTTGAATCTCAAGAAGACACAACATCTTTACAATCACAGCTTAAGGCATTATATTGTGTACTAGTCAGTGTGATGCTTGAATATGGCGCTATTATTTGGTCATTTATTCGATTTGCTCTACGCAATCCGTCGTGGAATGACCCTGCTAATCTATCTAGCCGCTAAGATCGCTGTAAACTTATAGGCTTGGATCTATTATCTGTTCGTGGGAATGTCTCAAAAGCAATTTTCATAACCGATTTGTTACAATAACGAATTGATTGTCCTGAGCTCTTACAATTAATTAATTTCGACATTCATCGTCGTAGTCTGCGTTATCATAAATACGTTTATTTCTTAAGGCAGTTTACATAAGTTTTTCTTCGCCGTAGCATCACTTTTACATAATATTCTTATCCTAATTTAATTCTAACATAGTCACAACGTTTTGCATTTATTAAAACATATTCTCTTATTACTTAAATATCATCTTAGGTAACTCGTCATTAATTATGAAATCTACTCGGAAATATTATTTGAACCAAACGATTAACTTCTATAAATTATAAAATAAGCTGTTATTTTCAGACATTTTGTTAATAATTTCATAAACTGTTTCGAGTTTGTTTGTATCATTACATTATTTTTATTCTAATATGCTATTGGTTGAACTCATGGACGCAGCTGGGATCAGAACTAAGTCTTGAAAGGGGCCTTTATTAAATTGAAACTCCAGTTTTCTTTATGAAATGATAAATAAGTTTCATGTATGAAAGGTCACGACAAGCAAGAATGTCTCGAACTGGGATATTGGATAGTCTACCTTGGGTACGCAAAGAATTTATTAGTTGAGATCTGACATCACGATACTCCACGCATGTCCAAACGACATGATCAATATCTCGATAACCTTCGCCACAAGCACAATGATTAGTCTCGGAGAGCCCAATTCGAAGGAGATGTGCATCTAACGTGTAGTGATTGGACATGAGTCTGGACATCACACGAATGAAATCTCTACTCACATCCAGTCCCCTGAACCATGCCTTTGTCGATATTTTCGGAATAATTGAGTGCATCCACCGACCCAGATCATCTTTATCCCAAGAAGCTTGCCAGCTGGCAAGTGTTCTTTGGCGAGACGAGCTATAGAATTCGTTGAAAGCAATTGGTCTCTCATAAATTTCACCCTCAATAGCACCACGTTTGGCTAAAATATCGGCTCTTTCATTGCCAGGAATGGAGCAATGAGCCGGGACCCAGACTATAGTGATTAGATAATTATTGTTCAATATGTCGTTCAGGCACTGTTTTATTTTGCCCAGGAAAAACGGTTCAGTCTTGCCAGTCATGTTTGAGCGAATGGCTTCAATTGCACTCAGACTATCTGTGAAGAGGAAATAATGGTTTGGAGATAATGTGACGATTACACTCAAACTATAATGAACTGCTGCTAACTCTGCTATATAAACAGATGCAGGTTCTTCAAGCCTAAATGAGGCCGAAACATTATTGTTGAACATACCAAACCCTGTCGCTTCTTCAATTCGCGATCCGTCCGTGTAAAACATTTTCTCAGAGTCAATATGCCTGAACTTACTTGAAAATATTTTTGGGATTTCCGTCGAACGTAGATGATCCGGGATTCCACGCACTTCGCGCTGCATGGATGTATCGAAAAATAAAGTTGAGTCAGGGACATTTAGGAGGCTGACACGGATAGGAATATATCTTGAAGGGTTGATTTCCTGTGACATATGGTTAAAATATACTGTCATGAATTTTGTTTGAGATCGAAGCTCGACTAGTCGTTCGAAATTATTAATTACCATGGGATTCAGCACCTCACATCTTATTAGCAGGCGTGATGAAAGCTCCCAAAATCGATCTTTTAATGGAAGAACTCCCGCCAGAACTTCAAGACTCATTGTATGTGTCGAATGCATGCACCCTAAAGCAATTCGCAAACAACGATACTGAATTCGCTCCAGTTTGATAATATGAGAGTTTGCAGCGGAACGAAAGCAAACGCATCCATATTCCATCACTGAAAGTATCGTTGTCTGATACAATTTTATTAGATCTTCCGGATGAGCACCCCACCAAGATCCTGTTATTGTTCGAAGAAAATTTACTCTTTGTTGGCATTTTGTTATCAGAAACCTAATGTGTCCTCCCCACGTGCATTTGGAATCGAACCACACCCCGAGGTATTTAAAAGTTAAAACCTGTTGGATCATTCTTCCCATCATATGGAGCTGAAGCTGCGCGGGATCATGCTTTCTTGAAAAGACGACTAACTCTGTTTTCTCCGCAGAGAATTCGATACCAAGATGAACAGCCCAATCGGACAAGTTATCTAAGGTATCTTGCAATGGTTTATGCAGATCAATAGCTTTGGGTCCAGTAACTGAAACCACGCCATCATCTGCCAATTGTCTTAGTGTACATGGGGTTACTAGACAGCTGTCAATGTCATTTACGTAAAAATTATAGAGGAGCGGACTGAGGCATGAGCCTTGCGGGAGACCCATGTAACTATTTCTGAGTGTTGCCAAATCGCCATGTGAAAAATGCATGTGTTTCTCTGACAAAAGGTTGTGCAAATAATTATTTATAACCGCTGGGAGTCCATTTTGGTGAAGCTTGTCTGAAAGAACATCAATGGAAACTGAATCAAATGCTCCTTTAATGTCTAAAAATACAGATGCCATTTGTTGCTTTTGAGCGAAGGCAATTTGGATGTCAGACGAAAGTAATGCAAGGCAATCATTCGTCCCTTTATTTCTACGGAAGCCAAACTGAGTATCTGACAACAAACCGTTCGTCTCGACCCAAGTGTCGAGACGTCGTAGAATAATTTTTTCGAACAATTTTCTGATGCAGGACAACATCGCAATGGGTCTATATGAGTTGTGATTGGAAGCTGGTTTCCCCGGTTTTTGAATGGCGATAACTTTCACTTGTCTCCAGTCAGGTGGAACAATATTTTGCTCAAGAAACTTGTTGAACAATTCCAACAAACGTCTTTTTGCGAGGTTGGGCAGATTCTTCACCAAGTTGAATTTAATTCTGTCCAACCCTGGAGCGTTATTGTTACAAGACAAGAGTGCTATAGAAAATTCCATCATTGAAAATGGGTTATTAATAAAACCATTATTTGGAGGAGATTCCCGTATAATGCTCTGCGTAGGAACAGAATCTGGGCAAACTTTCCTAGCAAAGTCAAATATCCATCGGTTCGAGTATTCATCACTCTCATTGCCCACGTTACGATTCCTCATTCGTCTGGCCGTGTTCCAAAGAGTGCTCATTGAGGTATCTCTTGACAAACCTTCGACAAAATGTCTCCAATAGCTACATTTTTTGGCTCGAAGTATGCTCTTGTACTTGGTTTCTAAAACCATAAGTTTTTCAAAATTCTGAGGAGTTCCTCCTCCCCGTTTTAGAAACGTCTTGCAAGCATTTTGTTTTGCGAGTTTAGCCTCTGAGCACTCTTTGTCCCACCAGGGGTTGGGAGGCCTTCTGTTAGTCGTTGGCCCAGGAAAGCGTTTAGTTTGGGATTGTTCTGCTGCCTCCAGAATCGAACAAATGAGGAAGTCATATTCTTCAAGTGGAGGGAGCTCTTCCATTGAATTCAAAATACTAGAGATACTACTTTGGTATTTAATCCAGTCGATATTTTTTGTCAAATCATATGGAATACTAGCGGAAGTAGCAATGCAATTGCTACTGCTAATTGAGATGATGATTGGTAAATGATCGCTACCGTGTAAATCAGGCAGTATTTTCCAGGTGCAATCTAGTCGAATTGATGTTGAGCAAAGAGATAGATCTAATGCACTTGGGCGTGCCGGAGGTCTTGGGATCCGTGTCATGCTACCCATATTTAATACCGTCATGCTAAAATTGTCACAAATGTTTTGTATTAAAGATGATCTGCTATCATTGTAAACGGAACCCCACATAATACCGTGCGAATTTAAATCCCCCAGAATCAATCGTGGAGCAGGAAGGGCTTCAACCATTTCATTAAGCTGTTGCTGTCCAACTTGTGCTTTTGGAGGAATATAAACCGAAGCTATGCAAATATCTTTGCCTTTAATGTTTATTTGGCAAGCAACAACTTCTATACTAGAAGTTGAAGGGATGTTTAATCTATAAAAGGAATAGCATTTCTTAATTCCCAAAAGCACTCCACCATACGGAGAGTCTCTATCGAGACGTATAATGTTAAAATCATTAAAATTTAAAGCTATGTTTGAAGTAAGCCATGTTTCGCATAAAGCAAATACATCACATTTTTGACTATGCAATAATATTTTAAATGAATCAAGTTTTGGCATGATGCTTCGACAATTCCACTGCAGGACAGTGATTGTATCATTTGCGACGGGTGATAAATTATCCATCAAAAGATACAAAACCTGAGACAATTGGCCATTGAGCTGATAACTGCTTCAAAAAGGTTCTAGCTATTGGAAGGAATGCCATTATGAGGGTCTTTAAGGGTTCAGATATATTGAATGCTGAGAAAATCCATTCAACAATTTCCGAAAACTTCAGTAATCCTGTTGGTGGCTGTGAAATGGAGCCCACTGGATTATTATCTTTTTCTGTACTAGATCCTGGATTGGTTTGTGAATTTGACAAACCAGGAGGCACAGTCTTTGGTTTTGACTTTTTTTGTTTAACACGGGGATCTTTTTTTGAAGATGAAATTTTAGGTGTCTTTTTTGGTAATTTGGAGGAAGACTTCTTTCTCTTAACTGACCCTTGGGTAGTGATAAACGAATTACCTTCACTATTTTCGTCAGAGTCAGAGTCCTCTGGTTCCTCTAGATTTGAAAACCCGTTTTCGGTTTCCAAAGGAGGGACATCAATGACCGTTTTAAGCATTTCTGCATATGTGCGCTTAGACCGTGCTTTTAAAGAAATCTTAATTTTGTATTTGTGCACTTTAAATGCAGTGCATACTGAAATATCATCATGAGGACTATTCCCACAATAAATACATTTTTCAATTTCCTTGTTGCAATCATTATCTTTATGAGGCCCTTCACACTTAATACATTTTGGTTTATTACTACAGTAAGTAGCTGTGTGGCCGAATTTTTTGCAGTTCGTACAATTCATTACATTTGGAACAAAAAGCCGAACAGGGAGGCGAATTTTATCGACATAGACATGGGACGGCAACGCAGACCCGGCAAATGTCACTCGAAACGAGTCTGATGGGCGATAAACTTTTTTTTCCTCTTCATGAACTACTGAGTACAGTTGTTTGCACTCCAGTATTTTCACACCCTCAAGCATAGAGTTCTTGAAACGACCAACACCATGCTTGAGTAAATCATCTACCGAAAGACTCGCTTCGGTAACAACACCGTCAATTTCGACATCTTTGGAGGTTATGTAAACTTTATACTCTTTATTGAAATGTTCCGAAGAGACAATATCATTCGCGTGTTTCAAATTATTTACCACAACACGAATTTTATCGTTATTTACTTTTATGATCTCTTTGATTGAAGAGTATCGTGATGTCAAACCTTTATTAATTTGAAAAATGTTTAATGGCTTTGATATACGTCTAAAAAAGACTATCCAAGGCCCAGAAGAGCTCTCCTGATATTTTTTCGTTCGTGGGGGTATCGGATTCATGCTAGGATTTACGTCCATGGATTCATCCATTACATTAAAATTTTTAACTAAACTTTAAAATAAAATTTGAAACCAACACTACACAGTACTCAATCAAAAGGAAAAGAAAAAACTTCTACCTTGAAATTGTTGTCTATCTCCGTTGCACTGCCGTGTAGATCCTCGTTGCTCTAGATGTTCTTGTTGGATGTATCTGGACGTTGATACAATGCTGAAGCTCACTGTAGCGATAGAATATGATGTGATGCTACTGCTACCTGACATCCAGCACCACTCGAATTCCGATTTGCTTTCGTCTTCGCCAGCTGTAACCAGCGCAGGTCACCGGTGTATACCTGCGTGTTGTATGGCAGTGGAAAGACCGAGTTGTCTTGTCTCCTTCTTCCTTGTGCTCCGCACCGATATGCTTCTGCACCGAAGTGCCTTCGCACCGGTGTGCCTTTGCACTCTCCTGCTTCTATGTGCCTTTGCACTCTTCCTCTTCGATGTGCCTTTGCACTCTCCTGCTCAGCACTTGTGGCTGTATATTGCGGCCTGGGTAGAGTTTGGGAAACGCCCTTTGTTGTTTCCTTCACCAGCTTGGCCCAGCACTAGGGCTCTCTTATGCAGCACGACTATACGTTTTAACGGCTGCTGCCAACAGGTCTCTACCTGTAGTTCAACCGTTGTCGTATTTAACGCGTGTAAACCAACCAGCGTTATTAAACTGTACGCTTCTATACACAACCTTCTCGGTTGAACGGCTATTACTGAATAGTCTGCGTTATCATCCCTATGTATTTTATGAATCATTTACTAGTATGTGTCGTTTATTCGATAATTCGGATAATATCTTCGATTTCCATTTATCTCGAGATGCAATCAAACGATTGTTTCTTTGTCACTTATCATGCTAGTTTTAGAATCAATGTTAGTTAGTATTAATTATACGTGTATCATTTGTATGTGAACTATATGTTGGTACAACAGATGAGGAAGTTTTATGCCTGCTGGAGGCAGAGGTTTAACAATTCTCAACTCCACTAATTTTAACTTACCGCTGTTGGTTGGCTTTACTCTGTATTTCCTGTCTCAAAAATCGAAACATTGAATGAAAGGCGACATTTAAAAAAAAACTGTTTTAATCCACCTAGTGGTGTAATGATGCCTTTCTCATATCAATCATACTATCATATATAATATTGTGGTATTCTTCAAAATATTTTTTTTTCGATTCTTGAAAGAATGATCGAAATCGGTTTGTTTGATCGTCTGCTGATAAAAACTATCAATTGGAGAAGATTTAAGGTCGATTTAGAAAACTTTTTACGGTTTTTCGCCCTTTTCAGTGTCGGTATAAAATTTTTAACACACTTTACCCTATATTCCCGGATCCGGAAGTCGGATCCAGATGAAATTCAGGAATTACGTATGGGACCACAGGACCTTTCATTTGAACCTAAGTTTGTGAAAATCGGTCGCGCCATCTATGAGAAAAGTTAGAACACATATTTTCATTTTTTGCACATTTTACGCCATAATTCCGGAACCGGAAGTCGGATCCAAATAATATTCAGGAATTTTGTATGGAACTACAAGACCTTTCATTTGAATCTAAGTTTGTGAAAATCGGTTCAGCCATCTCCGAGAAAAGTTAGTGCACTTATTTTCACAATTTTTTGCACATTTTACCCCATAATTCCGGAAACGGAAGTCGGATCCAAATAATATTCAGGAATTTTTATGGGACCACAAGACCTTTCATTTGAATCTAAGTTTGTGAAAATCGGTTCAGCCATCTCCGAGAAAAGTTAGTGCAAAAAAACGTTACATACACATACACATACACACACACAGACATTTTGCGTACTCGACGAACTGAGTCGAATGGTATATGACACTCGGTTCAAAAGTCGGTTTTCACAGTGATTGCATAACCTTTCTATATGAGAAAGGCAAAAACTCAAAAATAGGTAAAATAAACTTAATCGTTGCGTATTATTTTCGCTCCATGTGTGAAGATCACTTTTGCGAAAGCTGTTCGCTGTGGTCAGTCAAGTTAATACAGATGCTAGCCGCTTGAATTTAAATCAAATTGGTGTACTTTTGGGAGGTTTTCATTTGATTATCGCTTTGATTGTAATCGGAGATTGTACGTTTTGATATTTGATAGAATGCTATTAGTAACGGTTCAACTATCAGTTCGAAAAGTATAAATTGAACTACGTTTAAAATGCAGCTGGAATTGTATCTGAAAAACTAGTGCAAGTGTTAGAAAATATGTAGATAATATCATTGTTTAAGTTGTTGGTAGAGTTGCCATATAAAAATCTGTGTTTTAACTTGAAAAATCGTGTTGCATACTCTCGATCATAATCGGTGAAAATCTGTGATAAATATTATGAAAATCTGCCATTTAGATGAAATATTCATTAGGAACTGTAGAAATCTGTGAATTTTGGTAAAATCTGTGACTAGCAGAAAGTTTTAAAGGTTAAGAAAAAAATATTTGATTTGTGATTTCTGTCTATGGGGTTCACTCATTGGCAGGATTTCTTATTCACAAATTCTCACATTTGGTTTTGCAAATCTGTCATTCCGTGTATGCTGGTGTTAAAGTTTGATTATGAATAAAAACCTTTTTAAATCCACCTAGTGGTGTAATGATGCTTTTCTCATATTACATATGTTTCCAAAAACATCACCAGAAGATTCTGTCAAGATTTTCAAACTTGAATAAAATCAAAAACTTTCTTTGGTATAAACTACCATCACCTTTTCAATTTGTAAACAGTTATGTAAGGTAAAACTAGATTTAAATGTGGCAACCCCGCACGCTATACAAAATTGAACAACACATGCTGTGTGCTAGGCGGGTGCGTTTTCTTCCTCCGTACCAGCACGTACCTCTTTTGCATCATTTTGTAACAATTTGAAGATTTTGATGCTATAATTTCTGAATCGAAAATGGGATCTGGATGAAATCGCATAGTATCTTTTAAGACACTGAGAGCTTTAATTTGAATCATGATTTGTGAAAATCGGTTTAACCGTTGCTGAGAAATCCAAGTGAGTGCCGTTTTTTACTATTACCGGTGCTTTCGGAAGCATCAACCGGCGACTAGTAGTAGTCACAAAGTAGATTTATATATCCACTAAACTAACAGATCTGCCAACTAGATGAATTGACCAGTAACTTTTATAAAAAACTTGCAGCTTGTTTCGCCATCACTTGTGAAAAAATATACATGAAATTGAAAATTTTTACTAATCGCACTGTAACTCCGGAACCAGCGGTCGGATCTGGCTCAACTTTTCGGGAACTTTAAAAAAAATTTAAGACGTTTCATTTGCATCTTAGTTTGTGAAAAACGGTTGAGAAATTTCTTAGTTAATTGAGTGCGCATTTTCTCATATATTTGCACATACTGTAATTGTAATTTCTGAACCGAAGTCGGATAAAGTTAAAATTCAATAGCAATCAAAGAAACATTTCGTTTGTCGAGTTGACTTGAATGGTGTATGACATTCGGCCCTCGGTTCAAAAACCGGTTTTCACAGTGATTGTATAGTCTTTCCAAATGAGAAAGCAAAAAGACTATGAATGTTTGCAATTATTTGTTGCTTGTTTAAAGCCCAATCTGGAAGGCTTCTCAAAGACAACAAGTCTAATCTTGTACACTGCCTAGGTGTTGGTACCTGAATCCAAAACCAATACATCAAATTATAATGTCTTACTAAACCAGCGAAATATCCTAAGTTTTGAGTGATTACACAAGAAATCCTAATTTTTTTTTTCTCAAATTTAAATTTTGTATATTTTGGTTTGGCTGAAATTTTGATCAGTTCACAATTTTGACTCAACTGAAAGATATAAGCTGAAAAGTTTTCTAAAACATATATCACTTTTTGAGATATGTTCGGTTGGCTCGATGATTTGGTGTCTTCAGCAAGGAAGAATGGAATTGCTCTTTTCCATACATTTCTAATCAACTCAATTCGACTCATCCCACCAACTCCATTTCACCTGAGCAACGTCAAATACGCGGATCGATGGAGTTTTATGGTCAGTACCGGGTAGGCTTTCCCAAAAAAAAAAAAATCAAAAACAAAAAACAAAGTGACAAAGCCATTTGACGTGTTAACAACGAAAACAAACACGCATCACGCGGTTGCTACGGTCGAACGAGAATGTCATTTCCCACGATCAACATCACCGTCTGAATGTGACCTGGCATCGCTTGCTCAGTCGATTCCGCATCCTACCGCTGTTCATGCCATCGCACTTTGTCCTCGACTGTGCGGAAGATCTAGATCTGTCCCGTGCTTCGAACTGTATCTACGTAAACCTGTTTCATACTCCTTTCATTCGCCGGTCGGCGGAATCGGTCGCAGATGGGTGGATCATTAGTCGTTTGTCAATTTACACGTTTTTTATAGCTTGACGAAAAAAAAAAGAACAACGAATCTGAGAGATGACCCAGCTGCGTGTGCCTTATTGAAGGTAGGGACGCGGCAAGAGCTTGCACTTTCAGCCTGTTCGAAATTGATTTTTATCACCGAGGTCTCCAGCACTCTTTGCTCTCCGATACTCCGGTTACGGACTGTGACAGTTGTTTGGAAAATTTTACGTCGCAAAATTAGCATCTTCCGAGATTTGTTTGTTGCGATTGTCGCACCAGGCGGCTGGTGGATTTTCGATCACTCCCGCATGGTCCGAAGTTGACCACCAGCATTGAACAATTTTTGTTAGCACGTGTGAACTTAGGCTTATTTTTACGATATTGATTCTTCGCTTAATTTTTTATTTGCTTTTTAGGCAGACAACGAAAAAAAATATCGTCAAAGATAAGATTGAGGAACCGCTTTTGATCAGCGCCGACAAAAAGATAAAACTGTAGCACATTTGTCTCTCGTGTTAGCGCTTGTTATTCGTTCGCCAGTTCGCTACAAATACAGTGCACTAATCGTAGCCTAGCTCCGGTTAGATAGGTTGTCTCATCAAAGCGAGCAGCTTAGAAAAATTTTCACAATATTTGCATTATTTGCGGAAATCATATAAGCCGCGTCTTTTTCCATCGGCACATTTAAATAAATTGCACCGACTGGGGGAAGGTTAATTTGTTTTACCATCGTTGCGCACAGTCATAAAGAGCTATTGCTGCTGCAGTAGCCGCATTTACTTACCTTCTGACGACTGACCGACGGAGTTAGTTCGAACCGCGACCGACAACCGGCAGCAAGCTACAAATCAAATCAAGCCACTCACTCGGACTGACCCCCGCAAAGTGGCTGATGATGCAAGTGTACACAGTGTGTTTTGTTTTGTACCTACAGCTGCGATCTTCGGATTGATCAGTATTCTACGTCCGTTCACGCACTCAAATTAGCATCACTGACCTAATGCCCGCACATGCCGACGGCGCTGCGCCGCGCCACCGGTCGAACAGAATTTGCTCGCCATCAATCAAACGCCGGTCGGTCGTCTTCTCCTTCCTTCGTTTGTTTCATCGTCGACGTTCGGTTTTCGCGTCGCGTGCATCGAGAACATACCAGAACATACAAAGACCGAGTGGTATTCCTGATTGCAGGAACCGATAGGCCCTGTGAAACACGTGCTAATGCTGCGTGGTTTTATTTAGAAATGCTCGGTAGCTTTTTACCAATTCGGCAGTTTGGATTACAATTGCTAGAAACGTTTGAAAATTTTATCTTATAATACCCCCCCCCCCCCCAATCCTCCATGTTCCCCATGAATTATTCTGTCTATTTCTAAATCGCTACGGCCACTTCACTTTTTAAGAAGAAAACAAGTTTTTAGTAAATCGAGGCGATCCACAGTGGTTCGAATCAATAAAAACGTGGACATAAATCAGTAGCTGCCAAACCGTTCTTTTAATGCATATAGTTGCTTTGAAGAAATTATTTACAAATATATACCGCGTAATTTGATCCTATCATTAATTGTTCATGGCCTACTTTGACAAAAAATGTAATCATAACTTTTTTTTCTGAAGAGATAGAATTTTTTTTTCTTCTACAAAGTTTTAGAACTATTAAAAATAATTTACTTTGTCAAATATACCAAAAGTCTAGGTCGCACCGTTTCGGATATACAAAGCGTTTTTATGGCAACCCCCTTAAAATCAGTTTCTTATTCATAAATTGTTTCGAGTTATTTTGTTATGCATACTTTGTTTGGAATAATTTTAGAATTTATAAAATCGCAAATTTTTGTTGAAGGTAGTGCATGGGTTTGTTCTTTCCTGGCAAAGTTATGCAACATTTTACCTTTTCTTACCTAGGATAAAACCTTGCACCGAAGCGAAATATGCAACTTTATGCAGCTGATTTTTACAAAATTTGTAGGAAAAGATGTGCCCAATATCATACAAAAAAATCTAAGTGGAACTCGGTGGAACTTTTTTTTTAGGTCTTTTCAAAGTTAGTTTTAATTACTGAATTATGGCAACCCACTTAAAACTAGTTTTCTAGTCATAACTTGTTTCGAGTTATTTTTTTATGCATACTTCGTTTGGAATGATTGTAGAAAATATAAAATTTCATAATTTTGTAGAAGCTAATGCATAAGTTTATTCTTTTCTGGAAAATTTATGCAAAATTTTACCTTTTTTACCTAGGAAACCTTGTGCCGAAGCGAAATATGCAACTTAATGCAGCAAACTTTAATAATACTTATAGGAGAACATGTACCTTATCCAATTTATTTTCCAATGAGAATATCTTGAGTACTATTCGTGTGACTCATTTTCACTATGGCCATGCTGAAACCATGAATGGTTAAGAAACAGAGGGCGTCCGCGTCTGCTATTTCTGTAACTCGCTTTTGCAGTGAGCGTCGCACGATCAACATCTCGTCTTAAAAATCGTGTTGCTTCGCGATAACTCAATTTATTTACACGTTTAAACATGGAATCTTTTAGTAAAGGTATGTACTTTAACAATACTTTATCATATTTTGTCTAGAAAACATTTTTCCATTTTTTAAATATGTGTTGAAGTTTTGATAATTTTTCGGATTTTCAATAATTAAAACTAAATTTGAAAAGGCCTTAAATTGCATCTAGTTCCACTTAGATATATTCTAATATTGTCAATTGTAAAAAGTAACAAACTAAAAATCGTAAAAATTTGCTTAAGTTGCGCGTGCAAGCATGAATTCTGCGTGTTTACGCGCGTCCAGACTGGTAGTCGGAAATAGGATAGAAATATTTTTCATATATTTGCATACGTACATAGCATGTATAGTAATAATCCATGGGGTATTCCACACAAATCCTTTTTTCAACAGCCTGTACAATATAACAAAGATACAAAAATTCGTCCAAGGCATAAATGTACGGGTTTTTCTTAGGTTTCAAATAAGCGATTCCATAAAACAATACGATAGCGTGACTGATACTGATTGATCGAATGCAATGCGACTAAGTGACATATTGTAATGATTTATTAGGTAACATTAACTACCTAGTTGATTGATTAGGTTGTAAAAAGTATTGGGAAAAGTTACTCATTTAAATGCTAACTTTGTAGTAGATACTTAGGTAATACACTGAAGTCTTTTTTTATGCGAATTTACGTACCGCATAAAAAAAACCGCATAACTCTGAAAATTCGCATAAAAAAAACCGCATAACTCTGAGATTTCGCATAAAAAAAGACCGCAGAAGGGCAAACCGCATAACTCTGGAAATTCGCATAAAAAAACCGCATAACTCAGAAACTTCGCATAAAAAAAACCGCATAGCTCTGAAAATTCGCATAAAAAAAGTCGCGTAAAAAAACCGCATAAAAAAGGCCGCATAAAAAAAGACCTCAGTGTACAGATAAATTCAATGTAGGTAAATCCAAAAAAACTGTTTTTAAAATAAAGCGAATATCTCAAAAAATATTTTTTTACATTATTCATATCTTCAGCAAAAATACTTGAAATGTTTTTTTCTTTGAAATGAGATAGAAAAAAAAAATTTTCGTCATAAACAAAATTATTTTTTTTCGAAATCGGTACTACCCCCTTAACAAAAATTAAGGTGCTACTTTCAAAAGAAGCGTTATATAATTTTGTAAAACTTCTTCGAAGACACGTTAGCTCTTAAAAATCAGTGAAAGTGCAGACTTTTGACCGTCTTTTTCCAGTTTTTGACCACTGTGCCCTCTGTTTCTTAACCATTCATGGTTTCAGCATGGCCATAGTGAAAATGAGTCACACGAATAGTACTCAAGATATTCTCATTGGAAAATAAATTGGATAAGGTACATGTTCTCCTATAAGTATTATTAAAGTTGGCTGCATTAAGTTGCATATTTCGCTTCGGCACAAGGTTTCCTAGGTAAAAAAGGTAAAATTTTGCATAAATTTTCCAGAAAAGAATAAACTTATGCATTAGCTTCTACAAAATTATGAAATTTTATATTTTCTACAATTATTCCAAACGAAGTATGCATAAAAAAATAACTCGAAACAAGTTATGACTAGAAAACTAGTTTTAAGGGGGTTGCCATAATTCAGTAATTAAAACTAACTTTGAAAAGACCTAAAAAAAAAGTTCCACCGAGTTCCACTTAGATTTTTTTGTATGATATTGGGCACATCTTTTCCTACAAATTTTGTAAAAATCAGCTGCATAAAGTTGCATATTTCGCTTCGGTGCAAGGTTTTATTCTAGGTAAAAAAAGGTAAAATGTTGCATAACTTTGCCAGGAAAGAACAAACCTATGCACTACCTTCAACAAAAATGTGCGATTTTATAAATTCTAAAATTATTCCAAACAAAGTATGCATAACAAAATAAATCGAAACAATTTATGAATAAAAAACTGATTTTAAGGGGGTTGCCATAAAAACGCTTTGTATATCCGAAACGGTGCGACCTAGACTTTTGGTATATTTGACAAAGTAAATTATTTTTAATTGTTCTAAAACTTTGTAGAAGAAAAAAAATTTCTATCTCTTCAGAAAAAAAAGTTATGGTTACATTTTTTGTCAAAGTAGGCCATGAACAATTAATGATAGGATCAAATTACGCGGTATATATTTGTAAATAATTTCTTCAAAGCAACTATATGCATTAAAAGAACGGTTTGGCAGCTACTGATTTATGTCCACGTTTTTATTGATTCGAACCACTGTGAGATCCTCAAAAGACTAGGTAGTTTTCAAGCACCGAATATCGTTGCTAGCGATGAATTCATACTTGGAATTGGAATGAATAACATTTTGCCAAGAAGTTTTAATCAAACGATCTGTAACAAAGAATAAACAATTACGCAGAAGGCGAGACAATAAATTATAATAGGCTTTTAGTTATAAATTGATTGACTAAATTGACCGTCCTAAACAACATGCACAAATGTGTCTTCCTCTTATTATTTAATTGAAAATACTCATAGTTTATAACCATCATACGTGTTTGTTTTTCTAGTAAACAAAACATGTCGTAGCCCACTGTCCGTTTTACGCGATACGCTTTGTACGATGACTCGATCAATTAATGCGGTCTCGCGGTACTGAAAATTTTATAATAAATTGCTGACCAAATTTCTTATGATATTGTGGAAAAATTATGTTGCTGCGTTAAATACAAAAAAAATATTCGTCACCAAGGATGGCTTTTATCGTATCAAAGAACGCTTCACACGATTGAATCAGTGCCATCAAAGAGAAACGGATATCATCGCAGCAACAAAAACCCGGCATGGCTCATTTAACATAGAATAGACACCAGAGCGAGAGCGAATTTCTCTCGATGACATTTCTGAGAATCGAAGGTTAGCACGCTGCTGTGGGGATTCTTTCTAAAGCAACAAACGGTCGCTTATTCTCGTTTCGCGATCCGATTCTATACATGCAGTTGATAATTGCGATAGAATCATTTTACTATTTCCGCTTATTCTAACTATGTGCATATAACCATTGTATAAGTTGTGTCTATGAAAATGTATGTGAATGCTCCACACGAGGGTTTTGAAATATTGCAACCTAGTCGAATCATCGATTCGATTTTCTGCGATAATTGTCAACTTGCGATTCTCTCTTGGGAAATTCATTATCAGACTGTAATTTTTTTTAAGGGCCGTGAAATACTCAGAGTATGAAGTAGAGCGAAGAAATGTAGAAAAATTCTCTCGCGGTTCATGCATTGAAAGACTCAAGTTCTTGTAGCATCTTCTACCGGATTGAAAATGTTGTATACAGTATAGATAGCAATATAGCAGCTTCTGTCAAATTTAGGGGAATCTCCAACACTGTTCACCACTAAGTTCTACCCAGTTTGTACATTCTTTGACTTCGAGAAAAATTATTTTAAGTAAATGGGATGGTTAATGATTATCCGTAACAAAAGAGCAAAAGTGAAGTAGCGAAACTGTTTCCACAGAAATGTATGAATTTGTAAAGAATCTTCCGAAAAGCAAATTTTCATTCTATTCTACTCTCATCGAATGTTTATGAAAATTTAGATAGAGTTCAAGACGATTAATTAACATAGGAACAAAATAAATAAATCGTACAGGGGACGGGTATAGCGTGATGGGTAAGTCGATGTCTTTCACGCAGCCCACCAGGGTTCGATTCCCAACCCCGCACATAGGGTCGGAAATTTTTCTGGTCCGAAGAGGCGAATGACCTTAAGGTTAAAACCTCTAT
Source organism: Malaya genurostris (assembly GCF_030247185.1). Classification (NCBI taxonomy): domain Eukaryota; kingdom Metazoa; phylum Arthropoda; class Insecta; order Diptera; family Culicidae; genus Malaya; species Malaya genurostris. Next base: position 93,828,512 of record NC_080572.1, on the reverse strand, counting down.
AATCGAAATGAAAAAAAAATAAATAAATCGTAGGAAGAAAAAGTCAACATACATACAAGCTTTTGTAAACTGGATGTACTTACATTCAAGAGGCGGGTAGGGCCTAACCCTCTTGAAAAATCATTTATTTTTCCTTTGTATTTTCTTATAGGAAAACATTTCAAGAATATTCTGTCAAATTTGCATACTGTGAAGAGCCAAGAGTTCTGTTTTGATTGACTTGAAAATTTGACCAAACATTCTTGAAATCTATGATTTGTGTTTTAGACTTTGTTGCTAGTTTTATATATGATATTGAGCCTTGAGCTAGTTTTAAATATGAAAACAAATTAGAAAACTGAGAATGTGAATCCAATTATGTAATGAAAACCGCGAAAATGTTACCGCAGAGACGGGACTCGCAATTGCGTTACCTTTTTAACTACTCTGCATAATTGGTTAAAAATTTACCCGCTTAGAAGTTAGCTACGGGTTCGAGTCCCGTCTATGCGGGAACAATTTTGAGGTTTTCATTACATAATTGCATTCACATTGTCAATTTTCCCATCTGTTTCCCCGTTAGATACTGATCATATTTATTCTTGAAATGTTTTATTATGACAAAATACAAAGGAAAAATATTCGATTTTTCGAAAGTGTTAGAACCTACGTGTCCTTTAAACAAAAAATAGTTTCCTTCGATTTTATAGACAATACTCTTCAAAACACGTTTTTCTCCAAAACAGATTTTGAATGTCCATGTCCATCTTACACTACGTCACTACAATCATCACTACTTCACGTATTTTACGTAGGGACTGGGATATAGCTCAAAATTTTGCATGGGGACTTTTTTTGAGGTGCTTAAGCTTTTGAGCACTATCGCTTTACGAAATTAGAGGTGATTTCAAAATATTGGCACGCTTTTATAGATTACAGCGGTAAACACAACGTGTTTTGTCGGTTACGTTACTTATACCATCATACCTTCGGAACCAAAAGGTGTATTCATTGAATCTTCAAACCTAAATAATGGCTTCAAACTAGCTTTCAAACAAGCCTAAGCTTGTTGAAATCGGTTTGACCATCTCTGAGAAAATAACGCGTTAAAAAAAATAGTTTAAAGGGGCACATATATACACACACAGATACTTTCCGATCTCGTCGAGTTGACTCGATTGGAATATAACACCATAGAGAAAGGCAAAACCATTCTACAGAGAAAGGCAAACCCGAAAAACTAAAAAAAAAACATTTTTTATATGCCAAATGTCTTAGAAATGCATGAAACGTCCAGATCTGGTATGATAAAAAAATAAGTCAATGTAACACAAGATCTCGACGTTTAATGCATTTCTAAGACAAACCGGATAGCTTTGAAAGTTTGCGTAAAAAGGCGTAACTTCGGCAAAACAAAAACGCGTAACTTAGGAAAACCGCGCAAAAAAATCCGAATAGAAAAAACCGCAGAAAAATCGCGAAAAAAAGACCTCAGAGTAATTTTATACTTTTATAAGCTTATTTTAGGAATGAGTCATACAGAAAGTAGTACATCCTTCCAGGTAAATTATGGATGGAGGGGATCGGACCCGTAGATCAAGACCTATGAATTCAATCAAGATACACATCTCAACGTACAGTGGGGTCTCGTACAACGCGGATTCGTTATTGCCGGAAAACCGCGATTTACGGGACCCAGAGCATATGGAATTTCAACTGATTGGGGCTGTGAACGGTTATCTTGCTTCAGTCGACAGATAGAGCTACACGATCTTCGGCAAACTTGTTGTAGATATTTAGACCAACAATTCAGTGTAGCTTAACAGACAATTAGTTGAACACTGCTCCGCCAGCGGCGCTTTGAAAAATGCTTGATATAATTCATTCACTTAACACAGACAAAGCGGTTTGAGCTTCATGTAACTCGCGAATTATAGTATTTTGAAGAATGCGGGAATTCAAAGTTTGTTAAACAGCAAATGTTTTAACTAGGAATCTCTCCATCAGATGTACTGATAATGTGATATCTCTAAACCATGAAGATATAGAATGTTGGTGTTTTCGGAAAGAATGTTCCGGAGTTCAAAACAGATCAAATAGTGTAAACAGTATCTGAAAACTCGCCAATTGGTGGCGCTAGTGTGCAATTCAAGGTTGGAAATTTATGTTGTCTCATTCAGATGGTTTCTTCGAGAAGTTTTTCTAGGGTTTCAATACCTATTAAATTATTGACTTAACAGTTCGTATTGTATCTCCAAGGTAGTCTTCAGTAACTGAACATCAGAATTGTTATCGATCAGTTTTTCAATAAATTGGTGGAGGATAGACAAATCGAAAGCTGTTTTCGTAGAATGCGCTAGTAAGCTATTTGAGTATTAACATGAATAAGCTATCGACATCTGAAATCGGAGGTACTTGAGAGAGTGAAACTCGAACTTTATATTAAAGTTTTGATTATTTGTATTGGTAGATATAATGATAAGTACATAAATCCTGATATGTATGGTTTTATTGAAATTTTATTTTATAGCGACCGCCAATTCATCAACATTTCTTAAAAACTCTTATAAATTGAGTATAGTATAGAACCGTACTGTCTTCGGAGAGTTTGTTGTGTTTGTGGAGACTAAAAGTGATATTTTAATTAAAATTAGTTGAGAACTGTCTCACCAGAACCACATTGAAAAAAGCCTGAAAAAATTATATTCCATGTAATACCATTAAGTTGAATTACAATTTTGATTATTTGGAAAGATGGTGGTCCTGAACCAGTTTCCGCGCAAAACATTAATGTATTTAAAAGTAATCACTCCACCAGGTGGAGCTAGTGTACCGTAATGTTTACAGTATCTATCAGAATACTCGTTTCGTTTATACGAAAGTTTTTCGGAAGATCTTTCACTGCATAATGAAGGGTGTGTGATGATTTAGGAGCTATATATTGTGAGCTGGTGCGCGCAATTCTTGGAAATGATGCTGTCGTTTGGGCTCCATATTGTTAACTCGACATCCAACGCGTCGAAGCCATTCAGAATGAACTTCTCCGGTTCACTCTTTGTAGTCTCCTTTGAAGGGATCCCTACAGCCATCCGAAGCGCTATAAATTTATCAACTTGCAATTTTTATCCGTTCGCTCAAATGTCTCTTAGGCCGTTTGAGTAACCGATTTTGTTACAATCTCGAGCTAATTATTCTGACTTGTTTATAAAACTGAATTTAGACATTCACTCTCGTTATATTCGATCTCATCCATTCCTGAGAATTCAATCAGCAGTATCTGATAACACCTTTTCGAAACGTACCGTCTATTTGATTATTGCACCCAATCATTTTTGAACAACCCTTCTTGGTCTTAAGTGGTATCGTAATCAGTTATAGCTATCGTAATTCGTTGACATGAAAGATGAAGAGATTTATTGCCTGATAATGAGCGAGACTATGAAATTTTCGTTTCATTAGACTTTTCCCTGTTAAATAAAAATGAAAATTTAAATATAATTAAATTAAATAAACCATACATGTCACGATTTATGTACATTAACATTATATTTAACTATTTAAATAGTCACTTCATTATGAAGTACGAGTTTCACTTTATTAAGTTCCTCAGATTTCATATGTCGATATTCATCCTAATACTCCAGTAGCTCACTAGCGCCTCATAGTAAAAAAGTTTTCAATTTGTCTATCCTTCACCAACTTATTGAAAAACTGATTGATAACATCACTCTCGTAAACAATTCTGATTTTTAGTTACAGAATAGATATAATAAAAACTCGTTCATTCAATAGTTATCGAAATCCTAAAACATCCTCTCGAAGAAATCATTTTAATAAGGACTAGGTTAAAAAATGAGAGAGATTTTAACTACTGTTTACATTATTTGATCTGTTTTGAGCTCCGGAACATTCTTTCTGAAAACACGAATGTTCTATCTCATAAAATTGTTAAGATATAATAGAATCAATTTTCTTTGGCAAAATCGTGATCCCACTAGCGCCACTGGGTGGGTGAGCTTCTAACTAATATGATTTTCATTTTGTAGACCGCTACATTCCGAGCACCTTTGTAAAAGACAAAGTCGCTCTAAATCTTTTAGTTTTCGCCCTAGAGCATAATTTTGATATTGAAAGTTGTACCATAGCAAGCACACTAATTCCATCTGTATATACTTTTAACTTGTTAATAAACTTCGAGTCTCTCGAAAGTTGTTTGAAGATTTCAGATACTAAAATACTCGCAATATTTCATGTTCAAACTGTTTTATCTATTGTAAACATATGAAATATTTCATGCTCTTTTCAAAGAGCCCCTGGTGGCGCAGTTCTCAACTGATTGTCTGTCAAACCACACTGAATTGTTGGTCAACAAGTTTGCCGAAGATCGTACAGCTCTATCTGTCGACCGAAGCAAGATAACCGTTCACAGCCCCAATCAGTCGAAATCTCATATGCTATGGGTCCCGTTTATCGCGGATTCGCTTTTCAAGCCCCCGGCGGACCGCATTATACGAGTCTAGCAATAATAAACAAATTTCTCTTTTGAAGTTGGAAAGTTTTTTGTTTGTTTCGATAATAGCGGTTTTAATCTCGAGTTACTGTAATTTTTTACCAGATCTTAAATGTTAATTTGATCGGTTTTCAAGGACTACGTAATATTCGCTACGATGAAAGTATTCATTAAAATACATCGATTACGAAATAAAGACTGTCCCAAAAAGTATGGACGCACTATGATTTCGCTGTAAATAATTCACAATTGTTAGATATTCAAATTTTTTTTGATATACTGATAATATAATATTACTACAACAACAGAATATTATTCTCAACATTTGCTACTTAGCCATTGTAGACTAGCTGGCGCACCTTCTTGCGAACGTTCCTCATTAAATTCCGTACAGACTTCTTGGCGACAAGTTTTGACACTTTTTCCAATCTTTTTCGAACTGTTGAATGGTTTCGGCTGCCGCGACATGTTTCCTAAGATGTGCCTTGGTTAATGCCCAAAATTCCTCAATTGGTCGAAGTTGTGGGCAATTTGGTGGATTCATGTCTTTTGGGACGAAAGTGACATTTTTGGTAGTATACCATTCTACCGTTGATTTCGGGTAGTGGCAAGAAGCAAGATCTAGCCAGGAGACAACAGGATCCTTGTGGCTTCCAAACTATGGGTAGAAGTCGTTTTTGTAAACATTACTTGATGTATATTTCGCTGTGCATTGAAGCAGTGGTGATGAAGAGTTTTGAAATATTACCGCAGCTACAAATTGCTTGCCAGACCATAGCTTTCTTACCAAATTTTTCGACTTCAATCGTTCAATACGTTTTGGTTGTTTCTGCTTCTTATAGGTTCGAAGATTCAAACGAAGAACATTTGACTTCGAAGTGCCCAATTTTTTGGCCACATACCGAACTGAAACCTCCTTCTTTTGCTCGAACGCCTTCAGTATATGTTTATCCAACTGATGGTTAGCAGGACCTTTTTTTCGACCCGTTTTCGGTTTACCCTCAAAGGTGTTATCCTCACCGAACTTCCTGATTGCATTTCGCCCGGCTTTTTCACTTACTCCTTCCATTTTTGCTATCTTTCTCAGTGATAGTCCGCGTTCTGTGCACCATTTGTACACAATTTTCCGACGTTGTTCGGCTGAAATTCCACGCATTTCGAAACAAACTAATGAAAACGAATAATATACTGCACAAGTGATTATAGAAGAGTGTAAACAACAGGGCGCAGCCATAAATATTGACAGATTCTGAACCATTGCGAAATCGCAGCGGTTGTTGGCTGTGTCCATACTTACTAGGACAGTCTTTAAATCTTCTGCTTGATGAACTCATTTGATTTTATATTACCGGAAGTAACAACAAGACCGAATTGG